>NC_048305.1:67625312-67664956 GCF_013100865.1 Trachemys scripta elegans
GGGGGGGGGGGGAGCAGGGGGCGGAGCATTCAGGGGAGGGGGCAGAGTTGGGGCGGGGCTGAGGGCGGGGAAGGGGCAGGGCCGGGTCCCCATGGAGTGTCCTCCTTTTTAAAAACTAAAAGATGGTAACCCTATTTTACCAGAATAGTGACAGGATATACAGATAACCAGCTGTAGTTGAACATTCAATGAAAAAAATGAGAAATAATAAAATAATGCATCAAATAATTAAAGCTATTAGCCACTTTGGGATAACTTTTATCAGCCGCATTTCTTGTTACATGGAAGATTGCTCTAGGGTGCTTTGTGTGCTTAGCCTCACTAGGAGAAGTCACTAGAGGCAAAAGATATGTGGGATGCATTCCAACGTGATCCTCTATGGTCATTCTAACCTCTCTTTTCCAATATGGTGTGACGATGTCCCAAATGAGATCACGATCGTCAATGTCTTAGCCCAATATTTTCTACTTTCTCATAATCTGAGTATTATTCAGCATAAATATCCAAAAGAAGTCTATATCAAAGCACAGACCTTGTATTACAACTTTATTAAATTATATCTATCTAGTCTACTTTATTCCTTTCTTCAAAAATACTAATTATTGTATTTTCAGAGCAAGTTACAGATGGGTTCACAGTTAAATTTATAAGGTTGCTGCATACATACAAAAAGGTAGATATCTTTATGTAGGATGCTATATACAAGCTGCTAATACAGCAGAAGGGCTATGTTGACCTGGTTCTTGTCAGTTTCACTAGTGCCCTTAGTTTACAGATGTGCTGACACAACACTGACAGGTCAGTTTTTGCAGTGCTGCAACTTGGGAAAGCTCTGAGGAGCTCCATTTAAAATATTACCAATTATTGGTGCTTTTTATAGATTCCAACGCCAGAAAGGATGACTGTGATCTGCCCTCTTGTAAAAAACAGACCATAGAACTTTCTCAAAATAATTCCTAGAGCATATCTTTTTAGAAAATCGTCTTGATTTTAAAATAGTCAGTTACGGAAAATCCACCATGACCCTTGTTAAATTGTTCCAATGGTTAATTACCCTCACTGTTAAAAATGTACATTTTATTTCCACTATTTTTTCCTAGCTTGGCAGTTCCTAATTTTAGACGATTGTCATTGGGTGTCAAAGAGCTGAACAATGAGACCATTATATCACCCCCATTAATCTAGTCAACAGACAAAAATAAGAACATTTTCGACTGCTATTAGAAATATGTTGAAGGAAAAAAGATCAGTGATTTAATGTTTAAAACACTGCACCAATACCATAGATGTTATGATGAAAATGACTAATTGTTGTATTGGAAATGTCTCCCACTCGCACCTTCTAAAAGTGTGATTTTGAGGATTTTTTCTTATACCTCCAACTAAAGAGCTTTAAATGAGAACTAAAATACTCATAATATTTTCTCTCTAAACTACTCATAATACCATAGATACAACATTAATGCCTTGTCTTCTTTCGATATTAGTGGCAAAGTATTAGGTTAATAGCTTCCGAACATTTCAGGAGGGATACACGTAGTAACACTACAAACTCCTGTGACTACTTTATCTTAACTTAGGTAAGGAAGAGTCACATCTGAGGATTGCTATAAGAATGTTGTACTTATCTCAAAAATACTCTCTGAAAAAGAAATAAAGAAAAAGAAATGAACATAATAATAGCCGTACTGGGTCAGACCAAAGGTCCATCCAGCCCAGTATCCTGTCTGCCGACAGTAACCAATGCCAGTTGTCCCAGAGGGAATGAATCTAACAGGTGATGACCAAGTGATTTCTCTCCTGTCATCCATCTCCACCCTCTGACAAACAGAGGCTAGGGACACCATTCCTTACTCATCCTGGCTAATAGCCATTAATGGACTTAACCTTCATGAATTTATCTAGTTCTCTTTTAAACCCTGTTATAGTCCTAGCCTTCACAACCTTCTCAGGCAAGGAGTTTCACAGGTTGACTGTGCGCTGTCTGAGAAGAACTTCCTTTTATCTGTTTTAAACCTGCTGCCCATTCATTTCATTTGGTGGCTCCTAGTTCTTATGTTATGGGAACAAGTAAATAACTTGTCCTTATTCACTTTCTCCACACAACTCATGATTTTATATACCTCAATCATATCCCCCCTTATTCTCCTTTTCCAAGCTGAAAAGTCCTAGTTTCTTTAATCTCTCAATGGGACCTGTTCCAAACCCCTAATCATTTTAGTTGCCCTTCTCTGAACCTTTTCTAATGCCAGTATATATTTTTTGAGATGAGGAGACCACATCTGTACGCAGTATTCAAGATGTGGGCGTACCATAGATTTATATAAGGGCAATAAGATATTCTCCATCCCTTTTTTAATGATTCCTAACATCCTGATTGCTTTTTTGACTGACACTGCACACTGCATGGACGTCTTCAGAGGACTATCCACAATGACTCCAAGATCTCTTTCCTGATTATTTGTAGCTAAATTAGCCCCCATCATATTGTATGTATAGTTGGGGTTATTTTTTCCAGTGAGCATTACTTTACATTTATCCACATTAAATTTCATTTGCCATTTTGTTGCCCAATCACTTAGTTTTGTGAGATCTTTTTGAAGTTCTTCACAGTCTGCTTTGGTCTTAACTATCTTGAGCAGTTTAGTATCATCTGCAAACTTTGCCACTTCACGGTTTACCCCTTTCTTCGGATCATTTATCAATAAGTTGAATAGGATTTGTCCTAGGACTGACTCTTGGGGAACACTACTTGTTACTCCTCCTCATTCTGAACTTTTACCATTTATTCCTACCCTTTGTTCCCTGTCTTTTAACCAGTTCTGAATCCATGAAAGGATCTTCCCTCTTATCACATGACAACTTAATTGACGTAAGAGCCTTTGGTGAGGGACCTTGTCAAAGGCTTTCTGGAAATCTAAGTACAGTCTGTCCACTGGATCCCCCTTGTCCACATGTTTGTTGATCCCTTCAAAGAACTCTAAAAGATTAGCAAGACACGATTTCCCTTTACCGAAACCATGTTGACTTTTGCCCAACAATTTATGTTCTTCTATGTGTCTGACAATTTTATTCTTTTAATTCTTTACTACTTTACTAAATAGCTACATCTTTTTAGATCTTTCTCTCACACATAAAAGTTGGAAATAAAATTGTTAATATTTGGATCATGCTTCCTCCTCAGCCAGCCAGCCTATCCGTTCCACCCAGCCACATTCCTTTTTCACTCGTACAGCCAGCCTCCCTGTTTACCCTCTCTCAAAGAAGTAGTACCACCACCTGCTCCAGTGTGTGACTTCCCTCCAGTGGGTTCACTAGCAATGCCCATGCTGGGCCTCAGTCTGTTCCTTACCAAAATCATACTCCAAGATCCAGTGTGGCAATATGGTAGATTTGATTGGGATGGTGGCTTTCTGAATATCAGGGTTGGAAGGGACCTCAGGAGGTCATCTAGTCCAACTCCTGCTCAAAGCAGGACCAATCCCCAGACACATTTTTGCCCCAGATCCCTAAATGGCCCCCTCAAGGGTTTAGCAGGCCAATGCTCAAACCACTAAGCTATCCATCCCCATGACTGCTGGACCTGCTGGAGAGAGAGACAGTGGAGGAATTTAGACGGACCGGAGCTGGGGGGGTAGGAAAAGTGTGTCAGATACCTTGGCTGGCATATTGGGATAACATACATACGAAACTTTACCACTGAACAGTATCTACAACACAATCAAGATCCTCCAGTGGTGTAGAGTTGACAACGCAGCCTTACACTACTGAGTCTGCATGGGTGTGTCTATGCTGGAGCTGAAAGGTGTGACTCCCAGCACAGGTAGACAGACTTGCACTAGCTCTGCTCAAGCTACTGTGCTAAAAATAGCAGTGTGCGTAGTAGGGGCAGCAGTTCAGATCAGCCTGTGAACTTGCACTCTGAGGGGCTTGGGCAGGCTTGGATTTATGTGGGGAGATTGAGCCGCCATCCAGCTGCAACATTCACCCTGTTTTCTAGCATGCTAGGTTGAGCAGAGCTAGTGCGAGTTTGTCTAGCCATGCTGGGACTTGCACCTCCCAGCTGCATTGTAGGCTACCCTATGCTGCCAGACAAGGGAACAGGGGGCATGGAGAGAATGAGGTGCCCTAACGTATCCTTAGTTGTGTTTTTACCCCATTGCAGTCTGGCATGAGTTAGAGAAACCCTGAGGCTGTTCTGATCCAGTACATGGTAACCAGGCTGCACACAATATTTGGCTCTATTTCTGTGAGAGGTGCAAATATCGGGCCATATTTTCCAAACTTTGCACATACACAAATTCTGCTGCACACATGCTGCCCTTGTTTTCCATATGCATATCGGGATGCAGAAAGAGGTGGTGCACTAAATGGGAGTTTGTGCACATGCAAATTGGGCAGATGCATTTTGAAATATCTGAGCCATTATGTGCACCAACTGTATGTGATGCAGCATTACAATCTATTGGTAAAGAAGCTCCCAGGGATGGAAAGTGTTTCTGTGAACTGAAGCTTGATGGCACAGAACTGCAGTGTGTTGCATAGCACTGATGCAGTGGGACTGATTTTAGTGTGCTGTGTCTGGTCTAAGAATTTCCTTGCACTAGTGACTCCAGTTGACATCCTATTGTGAGCACAGTCCTGCTCTCCTTGAAGTCAGTAGGAGGTTAGCCAGTGGAAGCAGTTTGGGACCCTGTGATATGAACCTGTCCTCACTGTAGTATTCAGTTTCTATAGCCTCATTATCCAAATTCAGTGTCGGTTCTTGAAAGGAAGAGCTACATGTGATGAAGCTCTTTTCCTCCCTTGGAAATAAAACTCTAAACTTTTCAAAGTAAGAGTCCCATTTCAAGGATCGTTTGGGTTAAAAGAGAAATTCATTTTCTTCTTAAAATATGTATAATATTCAGAGAACACTATGAGGCAGCATCTCGTTATCAGTACACCCTGCTGAACTGTCTCCTGTGGACCCTTTTTTTGGTTTCCCTTTAATGAGGATGCTGTTTATATTTGTTGTTGCCTGTCAATGCAAATGAAACTGAAAATGGTAAGCACACGTCAGGTAGCCTGGTGGCTATTTAGATTCCAGGCCTAGTGCTTCCCTTAGGGCTGCTCAGCATTGCTTTCCAAAGCTGCCCTAAAGCCAGCATACCTAGTCAGTGAAGGATTCCCCCCATAAAGGGAGGTGCTGCTGGAATGACTCTGTGGGTCCATTAAAGAAGTCTTAAAGTTGCTCTAATTTAAGCAGGGACCAGACCAAGAACAGGATGGCCGACTGTGTTCCCTGTACTGAAGTGCAGCTTAGCTGTAGCCTCAGGGTGTATGTTCTGTAGCTTTGAAACACCAGCTCAACGTTTGCAGTTTCTATTCAAGCACCCCAGAGCAGATCAATATTTTAGTTTATTCACTCATAAATGAGTATTAAGATCTGGCTTTCGTGCTTCTGTTCTTTGTAGACCAGGAAAATCTGTTGGGTTTTATATTTGTCTGAAAAGTGGGAAAGAACCGGTAGGGTCAAAATGACCCAATGCATGATCATTAAAATAATAGAAATATAAATCTAAACACTTGTTTCTAGTTTCAGTGGGTAGGCATTTGTGTGAATGTTAACATGCTGCTCTGAAATACTATCTGCAGAGTTTGGTCCACGAAGAGGGCACAGATAACCATTGGAAAGAAAGAATAGCATCTATAAACATGTAGCTGTCCAATGTGTAATCATACAGCAAGAAATGGCTTTGGATACAATGCGTTAAACACTGCAGACCCTTTACTGGGCTCCAGACATAAACTGAGATACCTGATATTTGAGGACTGTTCCTTTAATGTATTTTACCAACTATTAGAGCAGGTCTATACTTAAAATGCTGCACTGGCACAGTCTCTGTAGCGCTTAAGGGAAGATGCTCCTATGCTGATGGGAGAGATTCTCCCACCATTGTAGTTAATTCAGCTCTGTGAGAGGTGGTAGATATGTTGATGGGAGAAACTTTCCCTCCGAAGTAGCACTTTCTACACCGGGGTATAACTACATCGCTCAGGGGTGTGGATTTTTCAATCCACACCCCTGTTATACCAGTATAAGTCAGTAGTGTAGACTTGTCTTTAGTGATCTTCAAAAAGCACCAATTTCCAGGAATAGGTTCATAATCAATCTATCTCCTTCCCTTTCTCTGTAGAAATCCTGTAACTTCTGTAATGTAGTGTACTGTACTGTAACTCATCATCCCCTTCTCATCTCATGATCATAGGTTAAGGTTTTATTTTTGATTTAATTATTTTCTTTATAAGAGAAGATAATGGTAGTGAAGGTGGATCTGGCTTCCAGTGAAGTCTCTTTTAGTCATTCTGCCACTAACTTTGGTCCAATGTAAGAAAACAGTAACTGGTAATCAACAGATGTGTTTCTTGAAATCATATTGATGGAAGAAAATTAAAGGGGGTAATACTATTAATATCTTGTAGAACATTTTAACATGTATGTGCTGTATGGATGCCTGCAAATCTTTATTTATGTGAGTAGTCCTTACTTAGATGAAGAGTTCCACTGAAATCATGGGAAGAATGATAGTCATCCTGTGATCAACCAATAAAAAGACTATGAGCTGTCAATGTGATGTGGCCATGGAAAAGGCTAATGCAGTCTTAGGATGCACCAGGCTAGGTATTTCCAGAAGAAAGAGGGAAGTGTTAGTATCATTATACAAGGCACTGGTGGACCTCATCTGGAATAATGTATGCAGTTCTGGTCTCCCATGTTTAAGAAAGATGAATTCAAACTGTAACAGGTGCAAAGAAGGGCTACAAGGATGATCAGAGGAATGGAAAACCTACTTTATGAGAGGAGACTCAAAGAGCTTGACTTTGTTAGCCTAACCAAAAGAAGGCTGAGGGGAAATAAGATTGCTCTCTGTAAATACATCAGAGGGATAAATACCAGGGAGAGAGGAGAGTCCCTTCTGATCTTAAAGTCTATGAATCTATGAGACTTTTGGTGAAGACACTGGACTCCGGCACTCAAGAGATATGCCTTTGGTTCCCAGTTTTGTGATTGAATTTCTGTGCGACTTTGCCTTGATCCTGAAAATACTCACATGCTTAACTGTCAGCAAAACTTGAAGTCAATGAGATTACTAATGTGCCTATTTCAGCGCGGTGTTGTGATGATGCATTCATTAAAGGTGCTACAGGTACTGGGGCCCAAATGAGTTTGAAGATAGACAGACTTCTTGCATGAGTAAAGGTTTTCAGAATCAGGTCCTTTAAATAGTTTGGTTTAGATAGGGGTTCTGGGGAAAATACATTGAGGTAGGAATCAGATAAGGATATGTGAAAGTTAATCTCTTGTGTTCCATAAAGGAAGCAAATAATGACAGGCCTTCATTTATTTTCAGGAGATCATTTATATATAAGGTAGTTAATCTACTAACACCAAGCAATAAATCCTTTAGCTCAGATTTAATAAAATAGGTATTCAGTTTCAGAAGATTTTATGGGTATTCATAACAAATATTGTGCATGGGTGAAAAAGTCCAAAGTCTCTCAGAAAATGCCCAAAATGGAAGTAATATGGTTCATCAACTGTTCAGCTACCGCAGTATTGGGCCCAATATAAATATACTGTATAGAGAATCGGCCTGGGAAAGGAATTGCTGGATACTTAAGGACTACATCCTTGTAGTATGTTCAAGTCCAGTCAGTAGTCAATGCACTGTAACATTAGTTATGCCTCCTGAACTTAAAAGAACTTAAAGCCAATTGCAAACCATTCAGTTTTCAGGTGAACTAGGCCAGATAGTGTCTTTTGGAGACTGCAGGAATGTAAAAAGTATAATGTTAATAAACAGTGTAAAAACACTGGCTTCAGCAAGAATTGAAGGGAGATCATCTCATCTCAGGAGGCCCTCAGCACCTTGCACGCTCGAACACTTAAGTGTGAGAGAAACATCATAAATGAGAATACAGACCTTGTACAAACTTTAATTATTTCTATTTTAAATGGGTTATTTTGATAAGCTTTAAAGTAACTTGCTGCTCTACAATGGGAATTCCAGACACAAGCTGTGTAACCTCTGACACCATTTTAGAAGATGATGATTGCCAAATTGTCTTGTTTGCAAGAAAAGATGGTGACATCTGTCATGAGATGTCCATATTAATTTTTAGTATTGCTGATGGATGCATGTTGAGTGGTTGGTCTTCTGGAACTCGTTATTTTTATAGGATGTTTAGGGCTCTTTCCCCTACAAGTTGGGGGCAGATGTTCGTGTCACCCTAAAAGGAGCAGGGGTTATGGCAAGTACCTCAAAACCAGGCTTGTGCCTTTTTATGTTGGGGGTCACAAGCCCACAGTGCATATGGTGTGCAACAATGAATATTTTTTTAAATGCTTCCTGAAGTGGGACTTGAGGGGAGATTGATGCTTCTGATTCCTGAGGAGAGCCTCCTGAGGGGTACAGGAAGGCAACAATGAACAAGTTACGCTAGTCTCTGACAAGTCTCCCAGCACCTGAAAAGCCCCACTAACATGAAGCACTGTTCCAGCCCCGTCACCATATAGTTTCTTGACTGTCACTCCATTATCCAGCTCCTACACCATGTGAATCAATAGACTCTGAGTGCTGAAGCAATAACCCTTATTATCTTAAGTATATTATTTATCCTTTGTTCTTTGTTTTATTAATGGAGACACATCCCAACCTTTTATTAATTTAGGATATGGAAGGGTGGTTGTCTGCATGTATGTGTGTGTGAGCACTTGTAAAATCCATAGAGAGAAGGCACCAGTAAGAAAGTTTCCCAGGTATAAACAGACCTCATAAAAATACTTGCTACGAGTGTTCTTCATTCTGTGCAAGCCTCAAAAAAATCTTTAAATTGTCAGCTGTAAGCTGTTAAGTAAGATTTGTTAAACTTCTGCTCATCAAAGGGTCCTGTTAAGGCTTCCATTGTCAGTATTGTAGGGAATGAAAAGAGTTAGCCATCACATTTCAGTAAAACACACTTAAGCTTTCACTGGCTGTGAGGTTGTGACTTAAGATATTAAATTACAATTTGGTTTTAATATTAAATATAAAACCAGTTAAATTTTTATAGTAGTGCCACAGGGAAAGTTCTATAATTTGGTTTTGGGACTTATAAGGATTGATTATCTGCTGTATTAATTTGATGATTTGACTAAATGGATGATTTAATTCTAATCCAATCTTACTATTAACTTGTTGATTTTACCTTAATTGTAACTTGATGACTGTATTGCTTAATTCTAAGTTTAGAAGTGTTAACAGTTTAGTTATAGTGATACGTTTTCTTGATTTTATTTGTTTATTAACATACATAAAATGTCATATTTCCTCAATAAGAAATATGGTCCAGAACCTTTCAGAATCAGCTGGAGGTCAGCCAGTCCATCTAGGAGCCTAATCAGCTCCCTTTAAATTAACCTTGGTTCTCACACAAGTGTTATCATGAACAGAAAAATCTTGTTGGTGACTTTAGGCACTGATGGAAATATTTGTGCATGTTAGTGTGTACTTGTGTCAGTATTGCATCAATAACATGGATGGCAAGGAAATGTCAAGTATCTTTGATTAACTCAGGTCAATAATCTTTTTTTGTCTCTAATTAAACATGACGATTGTTTTATTTCAACCTATATTGTCCCCTTTAGACCCATGTGATCAAAACCTCAGTACTGGTTGAATGGATCTTTTCTTTTTGTTCTCATGAAATGGTAGCAAGCAAATTACACAAAGGTTAAGGCCACTGAGTAGGTTTAAAAGAGAAGCACGAGAGGTTTTCACAATAAGAGCAACCCTGTTCATCACAGTTGAAATGAGCAATTAATAATTCATAACAATTAACTGAGTTATATGCTTCCTATTCAATATGTTTCCAAACATGAATAGATTAAATGGTAATTGCTATCAAGCTTTACGTTCTATTTCATGTGCCTAATAAAAGTTTATCTTTTGGAGCTTACTTTGTATCTCCTTTTGATCTACTCCTGACTGCAATATACTATATTAAAATATTTATTATTAACCTATCAAATATTAACCATTTTAAAATTATACTGACTAAAGAAAACAAATAGGATACTTTAACTTTTTATGAATTTCCTAATATTTAGATATGCAGAAAACTTCCATAATACACCGCCAACAAAAACTGATGAACCAAAAAATTGTATGCACACTCTTTAAAGAGTGCTGCTTTGAAATGCACTGCTATTATATCAATCAGCATGATTTATTTTGGCTCTTTACATATACAGTAGAAACTCAGTTATGAACATGCTGGGAATGGAGGTTGTTCATAACTCTGGAATGTCCATAATTCTGAACAAAACGTTATGGTTGTTCTTTCAAAAGTTTACAACTAACATTGACTTAATACAGCTTTTACTATGCAGAAGAAAAATGCTGCTTTTCCTTTATTTTATAGTAGTTTATGTTTAACATAGTATTGTACTGTATTTGCCTTTTTTTTTTATTTTTATTTTTTTTGGGCTGCTGCTGCTGCCTGATTGTTGTACTTCCAGTTCTAAATGAGGTGTGTGGTTGGTCAGTTCTGAGCTTCCACTGTAATACTATGTATGTATTCAATAAAAGGTTAATATCTTCGCGTCTGTACAATATAATTCCTGCAGCACTGCCTATTTTTATTAAATTAGTATTTTATCTTTTTTCAGTAGTTAGGTCTTGTGAGCCTCCCTATTTTTTGCATTTTGCTTCTTGACCACTTAAAAATGGATTGAGTTAGTTTGGTCAAAATTCCAATAGCTAGCTTGACAGCTGACAATACTCATAACCATATGATGGAATCCGAAAAAAACAGTTGCTACCCTAGTAAGGCTGAAAGACCTGAAAGCTGACACCTTTGTGAAGGCAATTGGAGTAGAAAATAACATAGCATCATGATGGTAAGGAAGCTCTTTTCTTTTCTTAAATGGCCAGATTGGTGCTGTGGTTTTATAAATACTGTCCATGTATAATGTGCTCTGATTTGGGGGGAAAATACACCAGGTGATCACACTAGCCCTTTTAAAAAGAGAGTTATTGCTCACTAGAACCCAAAGGCCTAGCAGTGTGATGCAAACTCTTTACTCTGTTCCCTCTCCAGTTGTTTGTTGGCTGTCATCTTCCTGGGATTTTCTTCGAAATGCCCGAAGACATCACTAGCTGTTGACCATTGTGTTTACAACCAATGTCTTGGTCATGCGTTGTTATGGAAACCTTTCCTCCATGGAGAGGAGCAGACACAATTCCCTCCAGTGCCCATCAATGCCACTTTCTCTGTAGGTCAGAGTAGATTGCTAACAAAATCATTGTAGAGTGGAAAATGCTATTTCGGCACCGCTCCTTAGCCTATGCCAGCACTACCAATGCTACCAATATATATCCACTGATTTCATTACATTCTACACTGCAATCTCAACATTTGAAACATCCTCTCACCTTCCTCATGCTAAGCACACTCCCTTTCCCTCGTCAAATCAAATCCCACACTAAAATACGCTTCTGTCATGAAACCATGCTTTGACCTAAGTGCTTTTGTCCCTTATATGTTGTTGCAACTGTATAGTTATCCCATATATTATATTTGCCTGAACCAAGGTATGGATCTTGTCTTTTCTGTCTTTAAAGATCCACAGTGATAGGGGGCTATACGGAATTATGAGGCATATTTTCTGCTGGTAAATTGATAGACCTCCACTGAAGTACATTGATTTATATCAGCTGAGAATCTGACCCAATAACTCTGTGGGGATTCATAATTTTGCCTTGTTTGTTCTTGGATTGCACATCCTTACATGTTTCAATAATAGTATTCCTTGGGACATCAGTGTGATTCTGGATTAATTTCAGTCAAGTTACTCTGAATTTAAACTGGTGTAATTTGGTCTGGTATATTCAAAGCACTACCTAATGAACCACCACAACAGGCCTGTGAGATAGGTTAGTAAATATTATCTCCATCATAATAGATGGAGAAACTGAAGTAGAGAGGGTAAGTGACTTGCCCAAGGTACATAGCAGGACCATGTCAGAGCTGCATTAGAAATCAAGGCTTCCTGATTCTGAATTTTGTGCTTCTTCCTCTTCAGTATAACTTCCTCATATGCATAAGATTCATGATTATGTATTTAGGGTGATGTACAATGTGTATCTTCCTACACAGATATATACATGTTAAGTATCCCTGCAGGCGAGATTTCTATAGGACAACTGCATTTATTTATTTCAACTATTTAGAAAGAAAAGAAGGCTGTAATATGTCTTTTAAGAATGACATGTTTGGAAGTTCTCAGTAGCAAAAGATTTTTTGTTGAATTGCAAATGTTAACTTCCTACAAGCAATGTTTATATAATTCATTGGCTCATGGTTTCATGTTTGATTTTCTCTGGAAATTCATCCTGCATGATGATTTTCATAAAATGCTTTAGCTGCTAACGCTTGTAACTCATGGCAAAATTCAGACAATAAAAGAAGCTTATTTATATTTAAATAATCAGGTAATATATAGAAGGCATACTGACAGAATAATCTAGCATTCTATGGAATGATATAAGTTCAGTCTACAAGACAGATGCAAGCAGTTTGTATAGTTTGAACATCAGAGATGAGAATTTAAGTTTAATCCTCTGCCTGCCTTAATTAAAATTATTGAAGAATGGAAAAAGGAGCAAAATCAAAGAATATATGAAACGGCTACTTACTGTAATCGTGGTTCTTCAAGATGTGATGCAAATATGTACTCCAGGTAGGCATGTTTGTGCCCTGCACACCGGAGCCAGAGGCTTTTGCCTAGCACTATCTGTAGACGGGCAGCATTCACATCTTGTGTGTATCGCCTCTTCCTTGACTACATGAGGCACACTGCCTCCCCCCCTCAGTTCCTTCACATTGAACATCCAGGGTAAGGCTCCGATGCAGATGGGACGGAGGGCGGGTTATGCATCACATCTCAAAGAACCAGTTACAGTAAGTAACCTTTCTTCTTCAAGTAGATTCAGACGTGTATTCCAGGTAGGTGACTCAGAAGCAGCACCCCCTGTTGGAGTGGGGCTTGCAGTCTATGTGAGTAGGAATTGCAGGACCACTTCTCTAACATTAGTGTCTGTTCTGGAAGAAGCAGTGATTGCGTAAACCTATGTATAGACAACCATGTGGCCACCGTTTAAATGTCCAATATGGAAATGTCTCACTGAGGAATGTTACCAATGTAGCCTGTGCTCTCATTGAAATGAGTCAATATCTGCTGAGGAGGCATACCCCACGCTATCTCATACACTGTCTTGATATAAGACATTATCCATCTAGAGATGGTCTGCGCAGAGACCGCTTGTCCCTTCATGTGGTCTGCATGTGATTCGTGCTTCTCCTTTCCTGTTTGCAACTATTCAGTCCTGTTCAGATAAAAGGCTAGGCAGCATCTAACATCTAACGTTGCTTCTCTGGAGAGGAATGCAGCTTAAGGAAAAATACAGGGAAATACACCGCTTGGTTCAAATGAAACTGAGAGACCATCTTGGATAAGAACTTCCACTGTAACTGGAATGTTACCTTGTCCTTGGAGAGCTGAATGTAAGGAGGCCCTGCTTTCAAGTGCCTGCAACTCACCCACCCTCCTAGCAGAGGCAATGGCTATGAAGAATGTAGTTCTTTGAGACAGGAGGGGCAGTGGACAGGATACAAAGGGCTCAAATGGAGGCCCCATTAGAGCTGCAAAAAACGTGTTCAGGTTTCAGAAAAGGACTGGCTCTTGGACCAGAGGATGCAAACAAAGAAGTCCTTTCAGAAATCTCGTCACTGTGGCATTGGAAAAAAATGATTTCCTTTGGATAGGGGGATGAAATGCCAACACTGCTACCAACCCCGATTTTGAAGGTGTAGCAGGTACTCCAAGATGTCCTGGATTGAAGTTCCAGCCAGATAGGCCCCATGGGCCAAGGACCACACTGAGAACCTATTCCACTTAGTCACATAGGCCATCTTATTGGAAGGCTTCCTACTGTTAAGTAAGAACAGTTGGTCTGCCTCCAAGCAATGCTCTTCTTCATTCAGCTATGCAGTACCTCCTCCATAAGGTGCAGGGAGCTGATCACCAGATTCGGGGTGTGGTCGTCATCCTGTGTGAGGAGGTCAGGAAGAAGAGGAAGCAGTATGGGAGGATGAAATGACAGGGTGAGGAGGCCCAAGAACCAGCTATCATGGCCACATCGGGGTGATCCACCTTGAACTTTTTGCTGCAGTGGAAAGAGTTTGGTGATGGAGCCCAGGCTGAGCCTCCCCATTAAAGTAGAATGGTGACACTTCTTGTTTTCCCTGGTTGCAAATAGGTCAATTGTGGGAATTTTCCATGCTGCAAAAACAATCCTCCTTCAGCAGCCATTCCGAGGGCGATCTGTGACCCGAGAAAGGCCTCAGTACCGAGTCAGGCCACATGGCCTGTCCAAGCAGATGCTGCTTGAGGCGAAGGTCCTGCATCCCCTGAGCCCTCTTTTTGAATGATCTACAGATCGAACAGCGCACTTTAAGGTGTGCTTTACCAAGGCAGAGCAAGCATCTTGTGTAGGTGTTGGGAATTGCCACTCCACAGAAAAGGCAATGCTTGGGCCCTGGTGAGGGCATCACTACCGCTAACACTACTCTCGCTTTTTTTTTTTTAAACTAACACTAATTACTATTAACTATGTACAATGAACTCGGCTAAGAAGGATGAATGCGAGTTTGTGAGACAACAACCACATTGAGCTCCGACTCCAGCTGATGGGTACTGAGAAGGAACTGAGAGGGGTCAGGGCGGCTCTGCCTCATATATTCAGGGGAAGGGCTATAGACACAAGGCACCCCTCTACGGGTACTGCTAGGCAAAATCTCCGGATCCAGAGACACACACCTACCTGGAATACACGTCTGCATCTACTCGAAGAAGAATTAGAGTTTAGGTATCTGACTGAAAACCCACACTTCTGAAAGGAATGTTATGCTTGCTAATTGTTTAAGATTTGTACTGTTAAATCAACAGATGATAAACAGAGCTGATCCAATACTTCACAACAATAATGTAATCAAATCTGCAGAGGGACCGCTACACCTCCCCAAATACCCACTTGTGCTCAGTGACGAGTCAAGGATCTGCTTGCCAGGATCTCATTGCAGTAGCTGCTTTACCTGCTCACAGAATATCTGGGAGCAAATTGCTGTTTTTTTTTTTAAACTGTATCCATTGTTTGATTTTTATCTGACTTTTTCAAACTCTTTTTTTGTAACTCCGTGAGTTGATCAAACTGTGTTGCTAAGTTGTCACTGGTAGAAAGAATCACTACCAAAGTATTCTTTCTGTTACCTGATTGCAAACATTTCCAGCATAACTCCTTGCATAGGGGAAATTAAAAACTGGTTTCTGTAAATATTCCTGCATATATCAAGTAAAATCCCTTGAAACTGTATGGTAATTGAACACAAAAGAGGTGAGACTATGGCAAAAGAAAATATATGTAGAAATGTAATGTGGAAAATGCTCTTTATTATTCACTCAGCTTTAATTTTAAAACTGACAGTGCCTTTGTCTAGATGCAGATGTGTCCCCACTCTGATTCAGGCTCCTCTTATCACAGGCCATTAAGAACCCACTCTGGACTGGGCCATGATGTGCAAAGATGTGGTTGGTCTTCTTGCTTTGTATGTATGTATGTATTTATTTTTATTCAAGATTATTTAATTCCTAGAACTGCAAAATAAAAAACAGGATCTCTGATAATCTGGGTCACTTTCTCAAACTCTAAACAAGCTTAAGGGCTAGACTGTTTTTCACCCATTTCCTAGACTTTGGGGGAGGAGAGTGAGAGAGAGAGGGGAGGTGGTGTGTGTGTGCGCACCTGAGATGGAAATGGGTGATTGGCACAAAGCAGTCACATCAGCTGCACCCTTTTATTTAGTACAAGCATTCTCCTTGAACCAGCACACCTCTGCTAGATGCTATGTCTGTGTGGTGGAATCCCTGAACTCTGAGGTTACTGCTGCTAATGTTAGTACTTATGATCTGGAAGGCAAGGACCAAGATTGTATCTGGCCCCTGTATGAACAGGGATGCAAGGGGTGAGCTAGGTGTCTCTATGCCTTCTTCCCACTTGTGTCCATGCAGTACTAAGAACAATCTGGACCTTAATTTATAAAAAATATTGCAGCACCTTGGTCCATAAAACAAAATAGGCCTTTGTATATCATTTTTTAAAGAAATGGATTAACAACTGTGGAATGCTATCCACTTGGTATGTATAACAATGTTTTTTAGTACTTTAAATCTACACTATGAACTGACATGGCATAGAATATGGATTTGTGTGATAGCAGGTCAAATTTCTGGCTCCAGTAGGTCAATATTACACACTGGGAAAGCTCTCTAAACATAAATATGCCTAATTTTGTAAATAAGCCATATTTTTTTAAAAAGGAAAAAGTCCCTTTACATATATATATATTTCTGTAGCATCATGGCCCAGAAAAAGCTGTTACAGGGAATTAGATCAACACCACCCTTGGCATGCTCAGGCAAATAATCCCTCCAGAGTCTTGATAATGCAGTGCAGTGATTTTGGTTTTCATGTAATTTTCTAGAAGAAAATAGTAAATAAAATCTTCCAGACAGAAATTAATTGGAAAAAAAATGGGCCAATTGCAAAAGCAACTAGATCACAGACTCATCTGCTGCACACTGAAATATCAGACAGCGGATTTTAATCAGTGTGTACTCAGCTTGATATGTTGAATACATGGCAATCTGATGTCCATCCTATAACCCTGACAACTGCATTCAGAAACAAGTTTTTTCTGACTTTTGAATAGATGAGCGTTGGTATTTGTTTCCTTTGTGCCAAGTAAAGAAACTTATTAAATATCCCTTGCTGCATTTTAACTTTCTGAATATATCAGTCTTCTAGTGTTTTAACTAGATATCCTGAAAAATATTTTGCGGGAACTTTGATTCAACAAAATTTAGTTTAACTACATATTACACACAAAAACCACTATGAAGAAGTCTATTCTGACCAAGGACATGAGACAGTGAACAAAGCATGAATTGACAGCAGTGTTCACAGTACATATAAATATGTAACTATTAGATACGGGAATAGTAGAGTAGTGATTAATGTGTAATGGATGGCAGATGTGTGGCATGTGAACAGTTCATGATGTGTATGGAGTATGGTTCCCAGAAATGAATGAACCAATCACAGAGTGCGTGATATGATGTAAAATAAAATGTGCACACGGCATTCTCTTTCGGGAATGTATATATAATTAGATTAATGATTATGTACTTTGGACTTGTGTCAACCCCTGTGCTAGCAGAGTCTGATCAACTCAGTGTAGTTTTACTGTATACCAGTAAAGAAACCTAAATGACTAGTTCAGAGTCGAGCTGAGTTGCTGGGAGGTTAAGGTATTGGAGGGAATGCCAACACTATGTTAAAAGAAAATTGAGGTTGCAAACTCAGGCACTCAAATGGTAGGAAATGCCAGAAATAAGGTTGCCTGTTTAATCCTTAATCCTAATCTTGGGCATGTGCATTATGATACATCTTTAATTACATGATCACATAATATTTTTTCCCACAGGACTCCTGCCTCATTCAGTCCATAGAATGGGCAGTGCTCATTTAGGGCTTGTCTACACTTGAAATGCTACAGCAGCAGCTGCACTCCTATAGCACTTCAGTGTAGACACTACCTATACCAAAGGAAGGGGTTCTGCCATCGCTGTAGTTAATCCAGCTGCCCAAGAGGCAGTAGTACTGTGTATATCGAGGGTTAGGTCAGAATATCTACGTCTCTCAGGGGTGTGGATTTTTCACATCCGTGAGAGAGACCGCTATGTCAATGTAAGTTTCCAGCGTCGAACAGCAATTCAATAGTTTTGTTTTCTCCTTGTTGTTCAGCATGTGGCCTCATGCTTTATTTGCTGCACTAGCTATTCCAATCCAGTTCTGAACACAGAACATAAGAATGGCCTTACTGGGTGAAACCAATGGTCCATCTAGGCCAGTATCCTGTCTTCCAATAGCAGCCAATGCCAGGTGCTTCAAAGGGAATGAACAGAATAGGGCAATTATCAAGTGATCCATCCACTCCCAGCATCTGGCAGTCAGAGGCTCAGGGACACCAAGAGCATGGGGTTACATAAGAACATAAACTATACATATATCCAACTATACATACAATATGATGGGGGCTAATTTAGCTACAACTAATCAGGAAAAAGATCTTGGAGTCATCGTGGATAGTTCTCTGAAGACGTCCACGCAGTGTACAGCGGCAATCAAAAAAGCAAACCGGATGTTAGGAATCATTAAAAAGGGGGATAGAGAATAAGACGGAGAATATCTTATTGCCCTTATATAAATCCATGGTTCGCCCACATCTTGAATACTACGTACAGATGTCTCCTCATCTCAAAAAAGATATACTGGCATTAGAAAAGGTTCAGAGAAGGGCAACTAAAATGATTAGGGGTTTGGAACGGATCCCATATATATAGAGAGATTAAAGAGGCTAGGATTTTTCAGCTTGGAAAAGAGGAGACTAAGGGGGGGGGGATATGATAGAGGTATATAAAATCATGAGTGATGTACAGAAAGTGGATAAGGAAAAGTTATTTACTTGTTCCCATAATATAAGAACTAGGGGCCACCAAATGAAATGAATGGGCAGCAGGTTTAAAACAGATAAAAGGAAATTCTCTTCACACAGCGCCCAGTCAACTTGTGGAACTCCTTGCCTGAGGAGGTTGTGAAGGCTAGGACTATAACAGGATTTAAAAGAGAACTGGATAATTTCATGGAGGTTAAGTCCATTAATGGCTATTAGCCAGGATGGGTAAGGAATGGTGTCCCTCCCCTTTGTTTGTCAGAGGGTGGTGTTGGATGTCAGAAGAGAGATCACTTGATCACTACCTGTTAGGTTCACTCCCTCTGGGGCACCTGGCATTGGCCACTGTCAGTAGACTGGATACTGGGCTGGATGGACCCTTGGTCTGACCCAGTATGGCTATTCTTATATTCTTATGTTTATTGTAGACCTGTTGCCTACTAATTTCATTGGGTGACCCCTGATTTCCTGTGTTATTTAAAGCAGTGAACAACACTTCCCTATTTACTTTATCCACACCATTCATGATTTTATAGACCTCTATCATATTCTCTCTTCCAAGCTGAACATTCCCTTTTTAATCTCTCCTCAAAGCTTCACAAATATTATTGCATTTATTTTCATGGCAGCCCGGTGAGATAACAGAATTGTATTATCCCTGTTTTACAGATGTGAAACTGAGTCACAGAAAGATAAAGGTCAGAAGTATCCACTAATTTTGGGTGTCCAATCTGAGATGCCTAGAACCTTCTTTTTCATTATATAGCTCTTTATGTGTTCAAAGCACAACTCCTCACTGACTTCAGCTGTAGATGTGAGTGCTCAGCACTTCTGCAAATCAGGCCCCAGGGTCTCAGGACAAGCACTCAGGAAATAAGATATACACAATTACTGACCATGTGAGAAAAGTTTGATATAAATGACTTGACTAAAATCACATAAGCACTCTGGCAAAGGCAGGGAGAGAATCCATTTCACCAGGGCAGCAGTCAACTGCTTTAATCATGAGATCATTCTTTCTCTTATTGTAGTCCCCCTGGCTCATTTACTATACAGCTTCCAACTTCTGCAACAAATTAAGTAGGGGTTGAACAGCCTCCTTTCCTTCCCTCCTGTATCGTTTCTGGAGCAAGCCCATCCTGTGCACTGAGTAAGGCAGGGATCCCGTGGAAAAATAGTACATGATCACGTAATTAAAGTCTGTATGATAATATGTATGCAGAAAGGGGGCAAATTAAGGTTTTGAGTGCTTGACTTTGCAGCCTCAATTTTCCTTTATTGGGCCTAATTTCCTAGGTTTTCAAAAAAAGCAAACTGAAATTCCATCATGTGGCCCAATATTGACACCCAGATAATTCATCAAGAGGGTTTGTACCTTTAGATTCACTGCACAGACCTCTGGTACTTGAGCTAAAGGAGTAATTGAAAGCAATAGTAGGTTGTCGTAATCTATGTGGAGCAGCACTAGAAGGATGAGGAAATGGAGCTCTTACATGGTTCATAGCCTGATAGTTAGGGAACTGGGCTAGGATACAGGAGACTCAAGTTCCTACTCAGCTTGCTTCACTGCAGTTTTTTTTTTTTTTTTTCATCCTGGACCACTCTGAATCAGGCAGAGCAGGGACTTGAACCAAGGCATGGAGGGGACACACTGATTCCCAAATCAAAAACCTCAGGTTTCAGTCTCAAAATGTACAATTCGACACAATTCTGTTTTTTCCTTAAAAGCATTTGAA
Organism: Trachemys scripta elegans; assembly: GCF_013100865.1. Classification (NCBI taxonomy): domain Eukaryota; kingdom Metazoa; phylum Chordata; order Testudines; family Emydidae; genus Trachemys; species Trachemys scripta. The sequence continues at coordinate 67,645,706 of NC_048305.1, forward strand.
AAATTTTGTTTTAGTTCCAGTGAGGAAGGAAACCAAATTTCAAAACCTTGAAAGTTGCTGTAAAATATGTTTGCATAAACCAGTTACTGAATAACAAACATGTTAAAATCAAATCTGTGTGTATATAATTCACAAATGTAGAAACAGGCCAAATTCATTGAATAAAATGTTTGCTGTGAATAGGTCATTCATCTCTATAGACTGCCTATGGCAAACCTTCAGTAGCTGATACTTTCTATTTTGGGAGTTATAGTCTTCGTACCTGCAATTCCTGATAGTTTTTCAAGTTCCTCGCTTTGGAACTGTTGTCTGCTTGTTTGAAGGCCAAGGTCTCTCTCCCCCCCCCCCCCCCCCCATAGTTGTATTTTAGGAGGCGAAGTAATCCTAGGATATATCATTTGTATTTGGTTTTAGAGTATTTTAGAATCTATAGCTAAGACACTATGCCAGTAATTCTTCTTCTTCTTCTCTTTCATGAGTTTCTAGATCTTACTAACCAGGAGCAAGTGTTTCTTGCAGAAACTGTCTCGTGTGTGTGTGTGTGTGTGTGTGTGTGAGAGAGAGAGAGAGAGAGAGAGAGATACAAATGCTGAGAATCAGGGAGAGAAGGTGAAAGAAACAAATAAAAGGATGTTCAAGCGTTTGTAGAATTAAATCCTCAAAAGTAGTAGTTATAGAGATTAGAATATTAAGGAGTTAATACAAAGAATCCAGCAGCAGCACCCTAGCCCAATATGTAATGGTGTTGCATTTGCTTGTGTTATCCAGAAAAAAAGCTTACTGTATAGCTAAATATTGATCATCTGCTACTAAAAGTTAATATTAAATGCTATTTTTGTTAAAATCTTTAGATTTATTAACTCTGGTTTAGACTGTATTTTTGGTTTAGGCGCTATAATATGAAGTAATGAGTTAGTACGCTGTTCTCTATATATTATATAGATGTAATTTAATTTATGAACTCAGATTTTTAAGTTACTCAAAAAGGCAGAAGTTCAGTCACAGAAATATGTTAATACACTTAGATATCACCTTTTGCCTTTCAGTAAGAATTTTTAAGTTTGGAAAGTTGCACTTGTGGTTTAGCTCACACAAATTAATTGATAGCGGGCAAGACACACAGATCTGCATATTTCAGTACAAGCTCCTCCAGGCATTAGCACAGAAAAGGGGAGAGGGCACTAAAAGCATAATGAAATAAATGGACTGCACAGTCAATTTACTGCCCTCATTTGGAAGTATCTATAAAGGTTCAGGCAGTAAGGCATTTTTAAAGCTTGTAAAAGTTTTGCTCTTTTTCAACTCTAAGTAGCTGCACATGCTGGGATACAGAAGCACAGACAGCAAAGGTGCAGGAAAAGGGCAGCTCTCAGTTACTTACGTTGACAGCCTAAGCTGTGCCAGATATATCCCAGCAGACACTTATCACATTTAGTCCCTGATGTTCCCTCCTTACACTCACAGAATCCTGTGTCATTATAGCGATCATGGACAGAGCCAAAAGGGTTACAATTAGAGTCTGCAGAAACAAGACAACACACATACGCTGGCCATAATTCAAACAATAGCAATAAAGGAAGCAATTCTAGTGTTTAAAAGTAAAGGAAGACTGTCTATTAATGACATTTGGAGGAGAGAGAATAATTACCACAGGTCCACTTTTCATTTGTTTGGTCTTTTTAAGAGCAGACCTCTGTCTGATTATGTGCGGGGGAAAACTAAACAGAAAAGATGTAGAGTAAAAAGGTAACTGATCATAATGGATATTCCATTTTAGTAAGGAGGTTTTGTATAGTTTAATGAACAGAAGGAGAGATTTGTATAGCAAGGATAAATCGATATGCCATCAGGATGAAATCTGTTTTAAATTATTAAAATACGTGTAGCTGTATCACTCAATACTTATCACTCAATACTCAATGCTGAATATTTTTAAAGTGCTATATAAATGCACTTTACTTATTTCCAAGATAGTCTTCCCTTTATATTTAGGAGTAGTATGTTTATTTATGTAGGTACTTGCCATTGTAGTGATGAGAATTTACAATGCACCTTTCACATATTCCAAAACAACCTTGAGGTGGGGAGCAAAATACTACAAGACTTTGTCAGTACTGACTTTTAGCTGTCATTTTCATTCTACCTCTCTTCTTCCACTCCCATGGGGGGTAGGGGGTGGATGTGAGGATGGAAGATCCAGTGAAGCACTCCAGCACCCAAATGTAGATTTTTTTTCCCTCTCATGTGCCTGAACCTGACCAAAGACTAGTAAATTGTGGTGGTTTGGGTTGACCCCTTTATTTCCACAACCTTTTTTCTAGGGTAATACAGTAACTCCTCACTTAATGTTGCAGTTATGTTTCTGAAAGTGCGACTTTAAGTGAAATGATGTTAAGTGAATCCAATTTCCCCATAAGAATGAATGTAAATGGGCGGGGGGGGGGGGGGGGGGGTTAGGTTCCAGGGAATTTTTTTTTTGCCGTACAGCATTGTAGTATAGTTGGGGGGTGCCCCTGCCTTACCCCACACAAGCACAGCCCACTGGCACTGGAGACAAGGAGGCAGGCAAGGAGGCTGAAGGTACTGTAGGCTAGGAGATTCACATTGTGCAGCAGCAGTGGCAGCTTCCCCTTCTCTGCAAGCACTATGGGTGGTGAGCTCAACCCTCAGCCTGCCCACGCCACCCCTTCCCCCAAGTCCCCATCCTTAACCCGCCTCTTCTTCCCCCTTTACTTCACACGCCGCGTCCTCGCTCCTAACTCCTCCCTCCCCTGCCTCCTGCCCGTGGCAATCAGCTGGCTTGCAGCTTTCAGAAGGCAGGAGGTGGGGGGGAAGGAGTGAGAACACAGCGTGCAGGCTCCCCTCCCTCCTGAACATTGCAAGCCAGCTGATTGCCGCGGGCAGGAGGCAGGAAAGGTGTGCCGTGCCCTCGCTCCCCCGCCCCCTGCCTGTGGCAATCAGCTGGCTTGCGGTGTTCAGGAGGCAGGGGTGGGAGGGGGAGCCTGCGCGCCGAGTCCTAGCTCCTCTCCCCTCCCTCCTGAATGCTACAAGCCAGCTGATTGATGCAGGAAGGAGGCGGAGAGAGGAGGGGGAAGGCACTGATCCGCGAGGTCTGATGGAGGGCAGGAGGTGCTGGGGGGGGGGCGCATAGGGGAGCTGATAGCGGGGCTGCCAGCTGTGGACAAAGCAGGCAGCCAAATGATGTTATAGCGAAGCATTGCACAACTTTAAATGGAGCATGTTCTGTAATTGAGCAGGGACGTAAGATCGAAACAATGTTAAGCAAGAGGACGTTAAGTGGGGAGTTACTTGAACCACAGACTTCTCTCTTTAACACCATCACAAATTCAGTGCTCAGCTCTGGGCTCCACGGCAGGTGAGAGCCCTTCGAAGAAGGAAGATAATTGATAGCAGTGTTGAGTTTTCTGGCACTACTATGGATCAGCTGTATATTTTCTCTAAGCGTAAGGACCAAATTCTGATCTCGTTTACACCAACATAAACCTACAGTAACTCCACTGTTGTATCTGAGGCCACACCCTACCTCTAACAATAATTTTGTCCACACACCTGATCTCTGCTGCTATCAAAGGCAAGAGATACAAATCCATTGGCAACCTTGCTGGGTGCATTGTTTATTTTTTTTCCCTTTTAATCAAGCTACCTTGCTGCTATTGTTTGCTAGGACTATATTAAATTGCAGCAATATTACAAATGACAGAAGAGGAAAAAGCATTAAAATATTTTAAAATCCAATGGAAATTTTTTTTATGGGGAAAGGATTATTACCAGTAACAAATTTGTCACCTGTTGCCTTACTGCTTATTAACTTTAAATTAAAGAGGACATTTCAAACATTTGGCATGCTGGAGAAGAATAGTTACCTCTGGCAAACACAGTTCCACAATAATAATCCAGTCAATTAGCCAACAACATTAATTAATGAAGTTGAATACTGACATAGCCCCCCAAAAAACATTGTGGAACATTGAGCACAGTTATGCCTCAGTGGGTGCCATATAAAAAAATTGGCACTCCTGATGTTAATCAGACATTCAAAACCTTTATGTAAATAGGCATACGGTTGAGGTACTAAATGCAGACAGTCACATTTATTTAAAGAAGTGTAAGTCAAAAGCTAACAGCACTGAATATTATAAGGAAATGGCCTGATTCTCCTCTCACTAAACTGAAAGTAACTCAACTGAACACAGTGGAATTAAACTCATGTAAAATGAGTATAAGTGGGAGAAGAGTCAAGCATGGAATAGACTATCTGTATATAATATATTGCCCCACAAAATGGAAAGCCTGACTAAAGGTCAACGAAAAACTCCCATTGCCTTGAATCACATCAATAAGTAAAAAGTATCAGACTTATATTTTGCGACTAAAGGGGACAATATATACTGGATTAAAAAAGCTGTTATGACAAACCTCTTTATAAATGTACTGTTCTGACAAGCCTCTTTAAAAAAGATACGTTAAAGGGGTATTACCAAAAAAAAAAAAAAAATTTAAAGTGCAGCTCAACAAATTATTACCCCAATCTTGCAAACACTTAGGCATGTGCTTAACTATGTGCATTTGCATAGTCTCATGGAGGTTGTAAGATTACTCCCGTGTGTAAAGTTAAGCATGTGACTAATGTCTACAGGATTGGCACTTATTTGAGAAAATTTAAAAAAAATCATCATTTCAGTATCTCTTTCGGAGGCAAAAGAAATGGCTGTACTTGGTGTCTCATCTGTACTACATTGTATGATATAGTTATGTATGCTCCATGGTATTATGTATGGAACTGCATTTTTAGGTAGCTCACAGCTTCTTGCTTACAAAGGTTCATTCACATGACACTAAATGTGTTACCTTCATGTAATTATGGTATCACACCACAGAGTAATTGCATAATTCAAAGACCTGGTACTTGTATTTGAAGTTTATATAGAAAAGCCAAGTGCTTCATCAGTAATTACAAAACAACTAATCACCATGTACATGCAGTACAAAGTAGCCAATGGCCTCTGCAAAATAAAGCATTATATGGCTTTTGAGACTTTGTGCAAATTATATTTAAGTGCAAGTCTTCAAATACTGTTACTGTTCCTTCAGTGTAAGAGCTTGTTGATTCAGATGTAAGCTCACTGTATAAAATGTTCTTATTTGAGTTCACAGCTAAAAACATTCTCAGTATCTCAGTTATTTGTATCTCTGTCATTTCTAAAAGCAACATATTGTGTTTCCTCCATTTGGTCTAATCTTGACTAATGTATATTATGTAGCTGTCTTTTTTTTTATCCATACACTTACCATGCATGTTTTTCACTTGGTTTGAATAATGTCAATAAATATTTCCCTTGATAAAGCTAGCTTAGCCAAACATTTTTTATTTTCCTAAACACTCTGTCTGGAAATGGGAAAAACCACTGCACTGGAAAAATAAGATATTCATACGTAAATATCAATGCAAATCTCCTTATTAGCTTGTCCACCAATCTACTAAATGTGTAATTAAAACCCACAACACTGAGTGGCTCTCAGGCCCTGGGTAATCAAATGAGCATTTCCAATAGAGTGAGACACGTTGCAGGCTTGAGTCTTGGAAGTGTTGAGTATCTTTAACACTCCCTGAAATTGAGGGGAGTTGAGAGTGCGCAGCGGCTTGCAGGAACAAGTCTCTAGAGCCCCAACACAGGAAAGCACTCAAGCACATGTTTACATCCAATCCTTTTCAGGAAAGTTTTGCAGTTTGTGCCTAAGGGCTTGTCTTCTTGTACAGTACTAGAGCAGCACAGGTGCCACTGTAGCACTTTAGTAAGACGCTCCTACACTGGTGGGAGAGCTTCTCCTGATGGTGTAGTTAATCCACCTCCGCTAAAGGGCTATGTCGGAGGGAGAAGCTCTCCCGTTGACATAATGCTGTCTATGTTGGGGGGGAGGGTTAGGTGTGTATTCCACACCTCTGAGCAATGTAGTTATACACCTCTACCCCGATATAACGCTGTCCTCGGGAGCCAAAAGATCTTACCGCGTTATAGGTGAAACCGCGTTATATTGAACTTGCTTTGATCCGACGGAGTGCGCAGCTTCCCCCTCCCCCCCGAGCCCTGCTTTACTGCGTTATATCTGAATTTGTGTTATATTGGGGCGCGTTATATTGGTAGAGGTGTACTGCTATAGGTCTGTAGTGTAGACTTGGCATTAGTCAAACTGACTTTAAGGACGTTTTCCTGAGTCGGGGCATCAGTCAGCATATGTAGATTTTGTATGCAGTATGATAAACTGCAAACCTGAGGAACTGTTCTATACTTGATTTATATTTTTTATTTAAAATGACATTGTCTGATAGGTACTATTTTGCCCTTTTTGCAGTCATCCCACAGGGTACAATGCCGATAGGAGTCCATGAGAATTTTGCTTACATTAGGGTGTGAAGGTCAGAAAATGCTCTGTATATTTTTATTTTCTGAAGAATCTTCCTGATTAAAGTTTTTAAAATTTTATTTCTGCTGAGTCTGAGGAATGCTGAAATCTGCTCAGTTGTTCATTTTGTGAACTAATTCTAAATGTATTGCTTGCAAATTATTTTTAAAAGTCATCATTTTTGGCTCCTGCTTTATTAACCCCTCCATGCTGCCCACACTGCAATAACTATTGATTCCTCCCCCCCCCCAGTATTTCAATGAATATTAGGTGACAATCTAGTGAATGTGTCTATGGGGAAAAAAAGGAAAGGTTACTAGATATCTTTCCATATCTCTGAGCTTCTTTAGCCAGTTTAAAGTACACAACCCTGTTGTCATAAAGACAATGTCCCTTGTTCACAGCAAACAATTACTAGGAAGGGATAGTTCTGTTCAACAGTACTATATATGGCATATGTTTATTTTATTTATCAGGATAATGTGAGCTGCTGACTTTCTAGTTGTCATACTGAAGTTCATATTAGCTCAGTTTAATTAATGTCAAAGGGAATAATGCACTTTATTTCACATGGTATCAACCAGTGTTAAAAAGGACACATGAAATACAGTATGCCTGTGTCTTGTTTTTCATTAAATAAAAAATATATCGATAAGTTGCAGATTGGAACAAATGATCATCTAAATAGGTTTTGGCTGAATCTTTCCAATGAATTAAAAAAAGTCACATGAAATGTGACTTACTATGAAAATGTCCACAGTCTATTTTTGAATTGCACAAAAATATTACTTTTTTTCAGTCCTGTATTAGCTCTTTGGTTACTCTCTGATTAATGACAGAAAGCATCCTGCTTTGTAGATGGGGTGAATGGATATAGTTGAAATCCATGACTGACTGTAATGAGGATCATAGTTATAAGCAATATTGTAAAACACACTCTAGCTCTGTTTATAATTGGAACAAGCTTTTAAGGCCATTTGTTAACTAATGGCCATAGAATGAACCTGTATTTTCAACATACTATATGTTAAATTTTCATCCAGATAGTCCAACCTCTTTCTCACTAAACAGTATCTGAGATAATGTAAGTCTGCCTCAGTGCAACAAATGTCTTATATTCTCTTCTGTATGTCATTTTTATTAATGGTGTTCTGTTCTGGCTTTCTCCTAGTTTTAGCTGTTTGGAAGTTTTCATGGGATTATAGTGTATACATGTTTGAAGCATCATTGACCCTCAGGAGTTTTCTTCAAAACTATCAGATATGGCTCTCAGAAATTTTTTTTGTGAGTTTTGGCATTTGACTTATTTTGTTGGATATAACTGATTTGAAAAATTATGCTCTCAGCTACAAGGGCATACATTAAAAGTGAAGGGAATTAACTCTGAATTTCTACCCTTTTATTTGAGAAGACAATTGGGCACAGTATGTTTATTTTTGAAATCTGGATGCAAAAAATTAAGTTGTTACAAATATAGACACTGGTCTTGCCCTCAGATTAACTCTTATGGGTCTCCCTGTAGGTGCAAGGGTCTGTACGCATTGGCCCAACTGCAAGATCTGAGTTTATAACTTAAGGCTCAGTCCTTATGTTTTGCAACTCCCATGTGATTTCTTCTGTGTGGAAGCACTGCACAATCAGTTTATCCCAGAGCTCCTGTGAAGAGCTTCCTAAAAGCTTTAGCAATGATTTTGCTGCTTTATATTGTTCTTATAGACATTCAAAATACAGCCCCAAGGCCACAATTAAAACAGGGGCAAATGCATACAATGTCTACACAGAAGATGCTCTTATCCATTGAAAAAGCTCATTCTAGGTCAGCTGGCCAATATATATAGCAGTGGTACAAATTGCTAGCTGACTCACTAGTAGCTCCCAATAGCTGAAAAGGCAAAGAACAAAAGCCGGAATTATAATGAAACTGACCTATGCATACATTTTCATCGTCCAGCTCTGCAGAAGCATTTCTGAAGTAGCCCAGCCTGCATAACTCACAGTGCTGCCCTCTAGTGTTGTGTTTACAGCTCACGCAAATGACTGTATTTAGCAGCTCGATGTAACTGCACCGGTTGGAGTGGCCGAAGCATTCACAGTCTTGCAAGGAAGAACAGAAATGTATACAAAATGTATACAGTAGCAGAGTAATAGCACATTACATGCTTGGTTAAAATGAACTATGCATAGAAGATGAATGGGAGCACATACATGTTAGTCAGTGTAACACATGGACAACAACAGATGTTTGACTAGCATGAACATGACATCTGTTTCAGGCAGGTTAAAATGATCAGACATTCATGACTCTGAAGATTGCTTCTCCTCAGTAGATCTGATGGAAATGACGCATTTGCAGTTGTAAACCTTTCAAGGGTTTTGTAGGCTCGGTTTACAAATGCATATCTTTTGCACATTTGATATGGAAATACTCAAAACACGTGCAAAACTTTCTTAGACTTAAAAAAATTACAAAATGTTAAATACATAGGACAAAATTGTCAAACTGGGGTGCCCAAAGTCAGGCATTTAAATCCACAGTTAAGCACCAAAATAAACCACTCTGATTCTTAGAGATACTGAATAAGCATAACTCGTGCTTAAGTAAATAAAAGTTGTGGATGTTGAATACCTATGAAAATCAGGCTATTTCACTGAGATGCATAATGCACCCGAATTTGAAAATTTTGGCCAGCATTCCCAAAACAATTAACTTGTAAGGACAGAAAGGAACAGAGATAAGTGCCATTTTAAAGCCAGTTAAACTGTCATCTTGAGTCAATACCCAACCTATCTTTATACCGATGAGAGAACTTTTAGCATTTCAAAAATATCATGGAAAATTCTTCCGTTTGTGTCGAATAGGAGGAATGGTTACCATAGCCATCTAACTTGTAGTGCCCGCTTTAGCCACTATAATTGTATTGAAAAAATATAACAGGCATTGGAATTCTGTCTTTATTTATAAAACCAATTTATGACTTGGGCACAAAAAAGTAATCCTAAACTTTTATTAGCAATTTTTTGTTGTTGTTGTAACTAAGCATAACACATAAGGCTAAGATGTCTGATCAGCTTGTCCTTAGCTTGTGTAATGACCTGCTAGCAACACAAGATTTTGAAGCAGTCCTGTACCCTTCTCTCTAGTCTGACAGAGACTCTGTGGTCTGCTATTGTGGCATAATTAATTTCTGGGATGAGGACACCAAACATACTGAGCCTACAATCAAGCCAACTGGCCAATCAACGAAGAAATAATTTACCTTGCTTTGCCAACTTCCAACCAGCCGTTGTATAATATCAGATCATTAGGTAATGAAAGTATGTTCATTATAAAGGGGAGGTAGGGAATCTGACGGTATGATTGCTAACATCTATTAGTGAGCAGAGAGGAAGCTAATGAATGTGCTATGAATGACTGCAAAACTCACCCGCATGGCCCTGTGATGTAACCTTTCAATACAATAATATCATAAACTCTTACAAAGCTAGGAAAAACAAAGCTGAATAAAAATTCATTAAAGTGTTGTAACAGAACTTGGTCCAAAATATAGTTTGGACTAAAGAAGCACATTCTGTAGTTATGGCTGACTCAGTTTTCTCTCCCTCTTTTTCATACACTCTGACAGACATATCATAGTAGGTGACTCCACGCACTTGTTCTTGTTTCATCAGTACTAAAGAAAAAAATGAAACTGTGTCTTGTACTTAATCACACTAACATGGACCCTGATACTTCTATTACATGAGAGAAATGGCTTTGTGAGTTAAGGCTTCTCCTGTCAACCCAGTTACCTCCTCTCGGGGAGGTGGAATACCCACCTCAATGGAAGAAACTCTCCCGTCGGCCTAGACAGAATCTTCACTAAGTGTTCCAGTGCTGTATGTGTAGCCAACCCTGATAGTTTACTCCATTAAGGTTAGGTGAAGATTTGGGAACCTTGGCCATTAGACTGATAGTGTTACTAGATATAAATTAACCTCAGAGACAGTCTACTGTCTGATTAAGGGTAAGCTGTGGTGGAAAGTGAAAGAAATAACCACAGCTTCTTTATCATTAAATAAGATAATTGCTAATACAATAGTGAGCGTTCTGCCTTGGCCTGTAGCCACGGGGCTTGATTTTCATTTACACTAATTCTCTTTCACACTGTTCTGATGCCCTAAAATGGGCTTACATTGTGAAAATGGTGTAAAGGGATCTTCATGTAAATGAGGATCAGGTAATTTCTCCACTTGTAATATTAGGCCTGTTATCAAAGCCCAGTAGAACATAGTACCTAGAATTGCATGCTATATCCTACAAGCTAGGACGATAAAACAGGGTTGGCAGAATTCTATTTTTGTTTTTTGATATTTTTGGTGGATAATATCAATGTTTATTTTAAAGGATTGTTCATTTTTCATCAGTTTAAATGTTCACAGTTGGAAATTATGGGGATGAGTGTCAGACAATAGGAGGGTCAGACAATATCTATTTAATGGTAGTAGACACTGAGATTCCAAAAGTTAAAACTTTAGATGCATTAAAACACAAATTGTCAAAATCACATGTCAAAATATACACAGTAAATATCGTTACATCAAACTTTAATAAGTTCTTAAGCAGCATTTTTCTGACTTTGCTTATCTGTATATTTCCATTATTGTTGATGGATTTTTTTGGTATGTGTATGTACAGTGACATTGAAGTTTACTGACATTTGACAATAAACATTTAATCTGTCCACATCTAAAGATAATGCATATTGCCACTGTTGCAGCTTTCTCACCTTTCTGGCATAGGAACAAGTGAGTCACCCTAACCCTTACACTGAAAGACCAGAGTATGATATTATTACCCTCTGATTAGTATAGGCTGAAATACAACTTCAGTTTCTTAGACACACAGGTCTGTCTGGCAGCCAAGGCAGAATTCCATCATAGGCAAAGCCATTCAATCACGGATATAGAGGGGGGGGGGAAAGGTGGTAAAAGCTAGGGTGCTAAAGCACTAACAAAAAAAATATGAGAAGTGCTTACAATGTTGGCATATGCTGCTTTCAGTTTTGAGCACCACATGTCAGAAAAGACAGACAAATTGGAGAGAGTTTAAAGCTGAATAACAATAAATGGTAAATGGTTTGGAAAATAAAATCTCAGAGGAAAGGTTAAGATAGGTGGGTATATTTAAAGCACAGAAAAGGAGTGCAGAGATAGTCAAGTCCAGATTCGATAACCATCTCTCTGGATGAATCAGGAATTATCAAATCCCTTATCAAAATGCAAAGGGATGAACAAGAAGACCCATTAAAGGTGCTTTTCTATAAAAAGAATCCCATCAATATTGTAAAATCAAGATACAATTGCAGTTTAAAGGAGATGCATAAAATATCAACCATCAATTATTTTATTCTTCTCCGCTTCTAGTTTTAATACCTCTCATTCCTTGATGAGGAAATGCAGCTATGCAGTCACATGTGTGAAATGATACTGTCCTGTGCTGTGGAGTCTAGCTCCAGCTCAGGCTTGAACCATTCCCAGTGAAACTGTCACATGAACAGCTGTAGAGGTATATGGAAGAGAATCATAATTTTTGAAAAAAGACATTCCTTAGGTGATGCGTGAGACACCTGCTGCTTCCCTATTTTAATTAACAGAATACAAGACTCTTTCAAGAGAGAATTTTTAAAAAAGTCTAATTTTTTCATTTCCTGACAGATCTCTCTCCCTCTTCCTCCACTACACACTAGCAAATTAGATTTTCATTATAACTTCAGAAATAAGCTGCTTCAGTTTCATAACAAACAGTATGGTTCATTATCAGTTTCATTGACTGGGTCAAACTTAATTCAGATTTTTGTTAAATAAACCTATGCCTTAGTAACTCATGTTTCATGAATAATGAGCTGTTGACAACAATAAATGAGAAAAAACAGAACACCTTTTATACATACACCAGACAGATCAAATGATGAGGAAAAAGTTCTCAGATGGATTTCAGACTGTGAATGACAGATATTTAGCTACAACTGCTTGTCTTTAAGTCATCAAGGCAATACTGCTATCCTTTAAAATGCCAATATAATTCTGTGATGTTTATATTAAAATCATATCTGTTGATATGTAAACCAATGCATGCCTATAAATGAAGTTTGTACTTTATTAACATACAATGGAGATGTATGGTATACTACCAGTGCAATAGGAAACTTTTTTGAATATCATATCCTTACACCAGATGGTATTTGTTTTATTCTAGAGGATATGAACAAGAGATAATTTCCGTATTGCCTGCCCTCAACTAATTCATTTACATTTCCTCATTTACAGTCTATGTAAATTAGGGACAAAGATAATCGTTAGGCTAACATGTTAGTTTTCTAAACAACAACCTGGACTGCCATATTCTTACTCACATTTAATTCTTTCAAAAAACAAATGCTCCACTATTTTATATACAAGCAGAAATTGTCTATAAAGCATATTTATTCTGTTCTTCGCTATGGCTTATGTTGTTTGTGATACTTAATGCTTTTATTGCTGTCAATAAACATGCCTCACCAATAAACTGATAGGTACACTTCACAGATATTCCAGATTCATACAGTGCAATGTTCTCACAACACATAACACTAGGAAATCACTGTATGAATCCAAGAATTCCTACCTCTCTTGTGGTTTGCAACTTGAACTGACGAAACAGTTGACAAAGCTAATTTGGGAGCAACTGGATAGGTTTAAAAACATGAATAATAAATTAGAAAGATATCATATAGGAACAAATAAAAAAGCTTAAAAATGAATTACTTTAGTCACTACATTTTTAATTAGCTTTAAAAAATTCAACATAAGTGAGTATTTTTTCATTGTTTACTGTTCTGAAAGGGAAGGTTGATATTGAGGTGAAAATGGGTGAAGCACTATCAATGATTAAGGTATTGGAAATGATGAAAGGTTTTAAAACGGGAAGGAGAGGGTTTTAATAGTCATATCTGCATTCTTATTTGGCTTTGGCTCAGATGTTATACATGACCTAAGGAGTTTCTTCCCAAGTCCATAATTACTGACTATACAATATGCCTCATGGTCTATATAGTTTTTATCAAATTTATGTACCGATGTTGTTCTAATTGTACTATAAAGAAAAGCATAATAAATAATGTACAGGTATAGGCAGCATTCTGTAATCAGGATGTGCATATATTATACTTCATATACTTGACTCAAGGATCTTAATTCTGATAAATATTAAACTCTTAACAATATGCTCCGAACAAGTAATCTAATCACAAAATAGTTGAAGTTTTTTGTTCTTTGTGTTCTCTCCTAACATGTAAAAGCTAAAGAAAAACTTTTTGTGTGTGGGAACAATGCATAATCTTGTACTGCTCAAGATGCATTGTGAAGTGATGTTAATCACTTGCAGTATAATTTGTTAAACTATGAAATCCATTTGAAATGCTAAGTGTCATTTTGTTGAGGATGTTTTGATTGATAATGCATATGAATAACAAACTAAACTTTGCTGCTAATCCTTAAAGAAAGCAGAAGAGCAGAAATCAATTTGTTTTTCTTCTTTAAGGAACACATGCAGAAACTTGGAAAATATAACATGGACTAGCTGGTTAAGATGATTCTATTTGTTAGTAACCTATGTGTATCTAGGGAAGTCTCAGTTTCATCACCATGATCAAGGACTAATACTGTAGTCCTTACAATATAACTCCCCAACAAATTGCTAATGTATTTTGTTTAGTTTAACAGCCATTTCCTGGATCTTCCTCTTGCTCATTTCCTCCTCCTCCATCTGTATTCATTAGAGTTTAAAAAGAACATCCTGTGAATAACCATGGCAAGCTGCAGGCCAGAGTTCTGCAATTCTGGGGGGAAGGTGTAGGGGAGGTTGGGGAGAGCAAGGGGATTTCATGTTAAATAATGAACGGGTTTACATTTGATTGTCAAAATTTGTAGCATAAAAGCCAGTATGAACACAAATTCAAATGAAAAAGCATTTTACTTTATATTTTATTACTCTTAAAAATCACTCTATCCCTTTCTGCAGTAATCATCATGCCACAGTCTGTCACTGTAATTTTTTGTATGTCATTGGAATTCAGATGCAGAAGTACTGCACTAGGGATTTCAGAGAGATTGCTGTCAATGCTAGAGGAAATGTAGCTTATAGAGCACAATGAAGAATACTTAGAAACATCTCTTCTGTGACCTGACCTGCTAAAAAAAAAAAAAAAAAAGGGAAGAAAATCCAAATTCTGAAAATACTGTATATAAGATTGTTAAAATAAATTCCAGGAGACTATGGTCCAACTGTCTTGGACTATGCAGCTGAGCTCTGAATACAAATGGGAATAACATTCAGTTCACTTAAGAAAACAAAGTGAAAGAGAGACATTAAGAAATGGGTTTGATGTAGACAATGGAAATCTCTGGCACTCAAAAGGCTTGAAACTTTCCGATAAAGCAAATGGTGATGTCTATACAATTCTAGGCTTCTCCAGAGACTCACTTTAAATTTAATCTATGAAATTGCTTACAACTTTGGTGGCTTCTTTTCCATACTTTTTGCAGTAGTGTTTCTAGTCCAGAATCTATATATTAAAAAAAGCCTTTTTCATTCATGTAAAATTTCATTTACGCTAATTCTCAGTAGATTGGTTTTGACAATACCATTACTTAGTACCAAGAGAAAAAGGAGCTGGATTATTATTATTTTTTGCCAACATGTGGGATTTTATTAAAGCAATTTAAGTAACTTTCGACCAGTAGGAATTTTACAGAATCCTACCTTGATTTGGTTTAGAAACCTCAAGGGAAGAAATATTCGGCCATATCCTATCAAACTTTGGTGGATCTGCATGCATCAGGAAAAATCATGATTTGTTATTTACATATGTGATATTGTTCTAAACAGAGAAGTGTATGGACAAAGACATAAACCACAAACATCTGCTACTGGACTTGTCTATGATGCACTTGAACAATATGTTACTCCCACATTGAACAAGAACAAGCAATTGATGATTCCCAAAACATTGAATGGACATTAAATACGGTATATAGCAATTTATCTTTCAGGATTTTAGATATTAACTGCAGTGTTAAGAAATATATATCTATATATAAAACACTAATCCCAAACCAGGAACCTTTCTGTTCATGCTATTATTTTAAACCTAGTGTCCAGAGATAAAATGACAATATAATATAAATACAGTAATTTCTTACCATAACATCTCATTTTAAGGACTTTAAACCTACATATAGTTATATTAAAAAAAAGCTTCTGCTATCAGCAAGTTATATTTACTAGGGGAGTGGGTTATTTTGTTCTTAATTTTGTGTTTTGTATCTCTTTCCCCTTGCTCCATCAATATCTTATATAGCTTGATTTCCTTTAAATAAATAAGGAAATTATTTTTTTCTTAAAAACATTAAAGGGAAAGATTTCTGAATTAGTTGGGTAGGTTCCCAAACCACAGATTTTCCAATAAAAGATGAATCCCGCCTTCTCTTCGTCAGATGCACCAGTTCACACATATAGAAAGTGCATGGCAGCAGCCAATGGGAAAGGGAGCACACATGAATGAAAGGTATCAAAAATGTGTATTTGTAGAGGTAGAGAGATCACCATAGCACTTGATGAAAGAGTGGCTAGAATTGTATGCACCTGTGAGATAGCTTCCCTTTTTCTAGAGTACTGACATAGCTCTGATAAAGGATCACCAAAAGCAAGTCGACAAATTACTTTATTTGGTCTTGTGTTTGAATAACTGAGGATTGATCTAAAGATGTTAAGGGACTGTGAATATAGCCTCTGTATGTCTCACACACATGCACGCACGCACGGTCTGAATAAAGAGAATAGGAATCTCCTAGCTGTCTTACCTGTGGTCTGATAGGATCTAATCCTTTTACTCCCCTAGCCACTGTGTAATAATACATCAAAAATCTTTGAGACAGACTAAAGTTACGTCTAGCAGAAAGGCTCTCTTCTTGGCACATACCCTCCAAAAATTAGAATAGTAAGGTGGCCATCAGCTGAAATGGCCTAGGCATTATCAGCAATAACATCATACTATGTCAAAGCTCAAAGGAAATCTGCACAACATTTTCAAAAGACGAACTTGGGAGCTTAAATTCATAACTTTGCTAGATACTAAAAATCATGGACTGAATAGACACACTCGATTTATGGGTTACTACAATGCTCTCTCTATCCCACTAACGGCCCCCCTCCCAGCTGCTTTTCCCCCCTTCCCTTCCTCCCTATGACTGGAGGAGTGTTAAAGGGCCACTTTCCCTTAAATGGCCCCTTGAAATATATGTTAACTACCTAAGCAAAACAATCTGTTCCACCTTGTTTTTAGCTGTGACACAAGTACCTTTCCCAGACCTGAAGAAGAGCTCTGCCTAAGCTCAAAAGCCTCTCTCCCCCCCAACAGCAGTTGGTCTAATTAAAGATATTACTTTACCCACCTTGTCTCCCTAAAGCTCTGTAATACATTTAAGACCAGCCCTACTGAGGATCTGTCACTAACTGAAATATATGCCTTATCATAGTAATCAGAGCAATTCCTACTTTGAGACCTATATTTTCAGTCTCTTGTCTGAATGAGACTACTAATCACATGACTAGAGATATCAACCAATTTACAGTTCTCTCAGCAATATTGCTGATAGCCGTACAGGATGTTTTCACTCAAGTGTTGTAGATTATATTATGAAAGCTTGTTTCAGAAAACCTATTTAAGCTATGGACCACATATAGGGGATGAACCAGGATAGAAAATACAACTCTAATGACCTTTCAAATTTATTTACAGTAAGATGAGTTTGCCAGGGGGACGCACAAGAACATGATAAATGTGTGTTTGTATTATAACTGAAGTAATTTTGAACATTTTTGTGCCTGGAGGTTACTCAGTGTTCAGGCAAATATACCTGATGTGTACAAGTAAATATAAACCTTTTGGACCTTGGTAATGTAACTAATGCACTGACCGGTTTAGTTTTCCTACTTAGAATTTTTTCCTTCTCTTCTTGAAAAGTCTCCTTTGACTACTCCATGATGAGTAGAAGGTTTATTTTGTTACCTCCCTGTCTATTGGTGGAACTTGTCATCACCAAGATTTTCAATTTCTCAAGAAGAGCCTTTGTTCTCATCTCTGAAACCCAATGTTTTATTTTCTGGGTACTATTTTTATTGCTCTATCAAAACTTCCACGTGAGACTCACCTCACAAAGAATATAGACTGTCCTCGTTATTATCTGGTACTGACCTTTAACATCCACAGGTAAAAGGTTTGTGTTGACTGGGCTTGAGTGTGTTAGGGCTGTATTCCATGATGTGAAAGTGATATTATTTTATGTATGTTTAAAAATGTAGATGTTAATTCTAGAAATTAAGCTTTTAAGCCTACAGGATCCTTCTATTATGTATTTTATCGTGTCTGTGGCTTTATGTAGTAGGAGCACATTCTTGTAATTGCATATTTTCCTGTGCAGTTAGGTTCTCTCTTTTTAACCTCAGTTGTAGAAGAGTTTATGAGTCATCAAAGGAGCCCATTGCATGCATACTGTAAAAGCTAGATACTGGAACAGATTAGTCAGCCTCTGAACAGCCACCAGTCAGAATCCCTTAATACACAATTAATTTACAGCAATTTGTGAAATTTTTTTTTCCTGAGTTACTAATAGGCAGGCTTTGTCTACACGGGGCAATTGACTGGGATAGATATATTCCAATATAGCTCTCCATGTGGGCACTTTAAATCTGGAATAAAAATCACCTTGTTACGAAAGAATTACTTGTGATTAAATAATTTATCCAGAATACAGTGACTCTTATTTCAGAATAGTGTGCCCACATAGGGGCTATTTCAGAATAGTTCACTCTACAATAGCTATCCCTGTGTCAATTTTCCTGTATAGACAAGACCTAACAATAACAGTTCTGAGAACACAGGAGGAGCTAAGTTTAGCTTAAGAGGAAAGCTATGGAATTGTGATTTCAGAAAGTACATTTTGAATATATCTTTTTAAAAATGTAAGTACTTTAGGCACATTTAAGTGTAGAGAGATATGAGACATGTAGCTTAGCAGACAATCCATTTTAAATATTACTTGAAAAAAAATTCTGTACTGCTGGTTAATCCATCTAGGTACAGACAGTGCATTGCTGCAACATCTTGCTCAGGTAGTAAGGAGAAAACTATTGTATGATGTTTAACAAGTGCATAATCACTTACTCATAGATTTAAAGTAGGGTTACCATATTTAAAAAATAAAAAAAGAGGACACTCCATGGGGTCCTGGCCCCGCCCCTTCCCCACCCCTAGCCCTGCCCCTTCCCCGCCCCAACTCCGCCCATTCCCCGCCCATTCCCCCAAAGTCCCCGCCCTAACTCCCCCTCCTCCCTCCCAGCCACGCGAAAAGGGCTGCCCAAGCGCTACCGGCTTCACGGTTTGCCGGGCGGCCTCCAGACCCTGCGCCCCTGGCCGGCGCTTCCCCAGCACAGCTGGAGCCCGGGAGGGGAAGCGCCCAGCCGGGGGCGCAGGGTCTGGAGGCACAGGGGCTGCCTGAAGCCGATAGCGCTGGCTCAGGCAGCTTGGCTCTTAAACAGAGCCGAAGAGTCAGGGGAGGATCAGAGCAGCTGGAGCCTGGGGGGGAAGTGCCCAGCCTGGGGCGCAGGGTCTGAAGGCTGCCCGGCAAACCGTGAAGCCGGTAGTGCTCAGGCTTCGGGCAGCCCCTATGCCTCCGGACCCTGCGCCCCGGGCCGGGCACTTCCCCTCCCAGGCTCCAGCTGCTGTGCTCCTCCCCTGACTCTTCGGCTCT
>NC_048305.1:67665227-67863836 GCF_013100865.1 Trachemys scripta elegans
TTTTTGGCAATTCCCCCCGGACGGGGGTTTGGGGACCAAAAAGCCGGACATGTCCGGGGAAATCCGGACGTATGGTAACCCTAATTTAAAGGCCAATAGGAACTTTCCCTATTGCTTTTCTTTTCACTGGATTCTTTTATAACAATGTTAGAACAATCTGTAGTGCTAAAGGAACGGAGGGAATATGTATCAAATGGCCATTGGAAATCAAAATTTGGACCAACTGGCACAGTATGGTCTTAATTTGGAGGGTTTATGTGAAACGAGTTGGTAGTTTCAGCCCAATTCCAACTGGACGGACTGGAACACAAAAGACACTGCCACAGTCAGCAGAAATTAAGCATCACCCTTACTGGCTGTTTCAAGTGGCCAAACACTGAGTTGACATGGTGATTAAACTGTGCTCTCAATCCAAGGTGCTGTCCTTCCAGAGGAATGTTGAGGAACGTTGTTGATGGAGTGTGTGGAAGAGGATATTACTGCTCCATGTGCTATGCATGTTCTTTGCCTAACCAGAGTATTTGTCTCCTAAGCTATTACTATTACACAAAGATTGCATTTGCTTACAATTATTAATAAAAATAATTTAATAAAAAGTAGTCTTGAGTTTAGTCCACTCTGAACGTTGACCGGGGCCACTTGAATAACCAAGCCACAGAGGGTCCTGTGGCACCTTTGAGAGTAACAGAAGTACTGGGAGCATAAGTTTCGTGGGTAAGAACCTCACTTCTTCAGATGCAAGTCACGAAAGCTTATGCTCCCAGTACTTCTGTTAGTCTCAAAGGTGCCACAGGACCCTCTGTTGCTTTTTACAGATTCAGACTAACACGGCTACCCCTCTGATACTTGAATAACCAAGTGATCATTTGATTGGTACATAATAGCAGTGACACAACTGTCTGAGAAATTTAGAATTTTGTGATTGGGGAAAATTTGTTTTAAAGTCTTCAGCTTTTAAACCACTTTTATTTAAAAAGTAGGAAAAGCATGAAGGCTTAAAAAAATCACAATCCAATTTCATGTAAACCATTCCAAGTTGAAGTAAAGCTTCATTTAGGCTTGGCCCTGCTATTATCTTCTTAGACTGTAAGTTCAGTTAAAGGCATGTCTCTTTATAGTGTGTATGTAGAGTGCCTCGCACAAAGGGGCCTGCTCTCAGTTGTAGCCTCTGAGTGCTACTGTAATACAAATAATTAATAAATGAAACAATATGTCACTCCTATTTAAATCAGTGGAAGATTTGTATATGAATTGCTGGCATAAATGGGTATAATTAGATCAGGTGATATTTTTATCACTCTCGGGGAGTAAACTATGACAAGGAGAACACTATTTCCCCCTCATTGTATTTCTTATTAGGGTGATGCCTACCTCATGGGATAAGCTTACCTTAGGGATGAAATCAGCTTTTTCTCAAAGGTTAATAGAATACTATAGAATAAAACTGAGCAAAAAAAGAAGAAATGTTACAAAATTTAGTCTAAATCTCCTTCATTTTAGAAATTCAAAAATTTAAAATTAAAAAAATGTAATCCAGTGCTAGCTAGACTGGTTTTTTGGGGCAATGTAGGGCATCTCATACCTGTTCCTTAGACGGATGAAAATTCTGCATTAAAGTGGAGATGGAGTTGTTTTATTTGGCCTGGAAGCTCCTCAGCCCTAACAGCTTTTACAATTGTTGGAAGAATTTGAATTGAATTAGTGGCTTGGGTGTCCAGCTATTCTCTCACAGAAGGAGAGCACTCTTCTGCAGAAGTGGTTTCAATGGGCCCCGATGAGCCTGTGGTGGAAAGTTTTCATAAATCAGAAAAAATCCACTGTTTCTAACCAGCAGACTGTCTGGGTCTCTTCAAACTCAACAGGCTTGATGGCATTTTCTAGTTATCTAAAGGAAAGTAGTAATAAGAATACATAGTAGAGCTAAATACTTCATGGAGGAGGAGAGTGCTGAATCTTTTCCTATGGAGTAGATTATTTTGGTCTATTACAGAACTGGTGAAATTGGCTGTTAAGTGTTGAAGACCTGGTGTATCAGACTGTGGTGCAGAAGATCTCTCTCGCTCGCTCTGTAATCAGGATCTGATTAAAAGTCAGAGAGCTGATTTGGAGAGTTCAGTCTTCTATACTCTATGGAATTCACTGAATATTGTTAGGAAGGAGGAGGAAGAGGTGGAGGTGGGGAAAGAGTGGTAGAGAAAAATTTCATATTCTTTTAGTCATCTTAGCTATACATTTTTCTGTGGCTTTGCAATAAGAACAGCCAGCACTGCACAGATTAAATGCTTGCTGACATTCTCATACTTTCTCCAGTGTCTCATCATTTGATTGCTTTTACCTCATTAACAATTAAACTGAAGACAGCAGTGCAGTTCCTATAGTGTAGGCAGTTAAAATAGCGCTGCAAAAAGAATCTTTCTGACATGGTAACTTTGAAATTAGCTGGAGGTGATAAAGATTGCACCTTCAAAAATGGTGAATGTGAAAAATATTGAAGTGCCATTGGCTGTGTCTACTGATGGCTAAAGCCAGGCTCTTCAGATGTGTGATGTTGGTGGATCTGGTGAAAAAAAAAATTTTTTTGTGCCCCAATAAAACTTTTGTAGTTTACCTTTCACAATGTTGCAGCAAATACATTCTCCTAAACTACTGTCACCCCACATGGGAATTTTCTCTTCCAGGGTTAAGTAGTTGTTAAGTTCCCTTGCTCATTCAATTTCAGGAAGTGCTGTAGGTTGTACAAATGTGAAATAGATTTGTGATGAGACTTACTGAAGAAATGGTATAAAAGACTCCCAAACTCTTTTCATATGGGACATTAAGGTTTTCCTCCAGATCTGGAGTTCAAATTAATGCTCTACTTGCACAATTAATTTTTTATATTCTAGAAAACCTAATTAGTTAAAGAGCAATTAAAATTAAACTTATTTTTGGGATTTAGAAGTATTAAAGCAAAGGCAGAGGGAGTGTGGGGACAAATACTGTAGCTTCCTTTGATGTTATGACTATGATGATTAATAATAATGCTTGGCTAAGAAGATGATTAACCTTGTTATTTTATTCACAATTCACATTTGTATCAAACAAAACCTAAATCAGAATATGTTGTTGCTGTGTCAAAACCAACATCTGTATAATATCAAGCCAGTTTCAAATGTCTTCAAGGAGAAAAACATTTGAGAAGTCTCTTGTCAGGGTGATGGATTTCTGGGAGAAACTTTTTCTTTATGCACTAATAGATCAACTCAAATAATAATAGAGATTAATAAGCAAGGGCCAAATTCTGCACTTCATTATGCACGTTGAATCTCCTACTTTAAGTTAATGGAGATTGCATGTGTCTATTCAGGACTAGAACTTGGCTCTACAAAAAGGGCTCAATCGTGCAACCCCTAAAGTTAATGACAAAACTTCCTACTGACTTCAGTGGTGCATGATATCAGGACCATAATATTTACAGTGATGTAAATAATGAGAGAACTGGAACTCAACTGTTTGTTAGCAAAAACCTTGGGTAACATGCAAATTCGTATAAGCATATCTGAGACCACTTAAAAAAAAGTGTTCATCCTGACACTGTTGCCAAGCCTGAAAACCACCCAGCTGATATTTTAAGGTTATGGAAGCAATGCATGAAAGTCATGCCAATACAATCTTTTTACTTGTGTGTCTTGAATTGGTTATCATTCTAAGAGAGATTTCTGTTTATTTGAAATTGGCAATTAGAAAAACAAAAAACAAACTCAAAACAAAACATAAAATGCCATTTGATTATCTTGATTGCATCTTGCATTTCAATATATGGTCTGTCGCTAAACTCTGACTCATCTGCCACCAGCAGGCTTCAGAGGTGATAATCACCCACACAAAGCTATTTGCACATCATGTCAATCCTATCCCATGTCTAATTATACTCTTTATAACAAACTGTTTAGCATAATTAGTGAAATTATGCTCCACAGGAATAAGGATAGAAGTTATCTGATAGAAGATTAAAGTTTTTTAAAGTCAGGCATACAGGTACAAGCTAATGACTTTGCTATTTGGTCACAATAAAATACATTTTAATATATTTGCCTACATACAATTATTGTTGAAAGTAAGTCAGAGTAACTTTTTGTATAATATTTACAAATTTGGATGAAGGCATAACTGATCATAAAAGCCTACATAATTATGAAATGGTTTTGGGATTCATAAATTGCTAACAATCTCACCAATATTTTTCCAGCTACGGCTGAAAAATGCTGTAAAGACCAGCACTGGAATCAAGTATGCTGGAAATGATCAAAGAACCTATTACTCAATTGATAGACAACAGCAGGTACAAATGACCTTAATGGGAAAGCTCTGGTTTAATTTTTTTTGTGTGTGTAGATGATCAGAAAGGATGTTTATTTAATGACCACTCTTTCTTTGTGTTTAAACTTTAATGATATGCTGCTTTAATATGAGATGCTTTGAGATCAAAGAGAACACAGTATTATACATATATGTACACAAAGATAAATATATACATCGTTGATTTTTCTTTGGGCATGCTTTGATCGTAAAAGTCTTATGGGTGTTACATGAACATCTGTTGCAGTGACATTTTTTTTTGTATGTTGGCAGTTTTGTGTTCATTTTTTCCGTATTAAACTGGGAAAAGCTTGAAGCATACAAAAGCCAATACACCAGATTATTGTTTCATAGCAGGCAAAAAACGGTCTCACCTGAGAATAATTTCCTGTCCCCAGCTGAGGACAGAAATCTACCCTTATGAACACAAATATTGTATTAGCATAGACAAAAAGAAAAGAAATCATGCAGAATCCATTAAAGCAGCCTCAAATAATTAATCATGTTTGTTTTTTAAGTATTGATTGTAATTCTGTTAAATCATAGTTACATAGTGGAGTAGAATCAAGAAGTCAAGGGGCTCTCCATTGTTTAACAACAATTCTGTTATTTCTATCATATAGGAAAGGCCTTTAGAAAATTGTGCCATGAACAGCCACTTTTCCCCCCGAGCTACTCAATACCCCTGTCGGGGAGGAGGAATGTAGTGGGTAGAAGCCAAACAATGTAGTCATATCTTTGTGTACTCATAAATTGGTGCTCATGCTTCATGCATTCCACATGGGTAGGAAAATTTGTTGAACCCTGCCTCATCTCAAAGGACATCTATACCAGATATATTTAAGATAATACACAGACTTGCAGTAACTACTGTATTTCCTAAGGGATGTTAAACTGAATGTTGTCTATTTTAATAAGTAAATGACACCAATCACCTCACTGTAAAAGTTCACAGAATTAAGAGGTCAACAATGCATCCTTTCAGGTCACCATTGATTAAAAAAATATTTGAGTTTCCCTATTAAGTATTCAAAGGCCAACATCTGCTGATGCTCAGAGATGGTGAATGTGGTGAAGAAGGCTGTATGGAGCGTAAAGTGAAAATCACAGCGATGTAGTCCATGCAACACAGTATTGACAAACAGTAGCACAACTGAGCTCCAAAAAGCTATTTTGCCATTTATCCATTTCTGTTACTTATGATTGTGGGATTCCAGATAATAATAGTCTGATAATCTCTTTTTATTGCCTTTTATTTAGTTCCTTTTTTGGATACAAAATACATGTGCAAATGCAATTGTCAAGGTTGTGAAAGTAGCACATCATTGTGCATTTGCAGTGAGGCAAATGTCGAGGGAGACACTAAAGCAGAAAAATTAGACTCTCAAAACTGAAGTCTTTCATTGGCAAGTTGTTGTTGATGCTGTTTTGCTATTTAAGGTGGCAAACTGGATGCGATAGGATTAAACTGGCATCTAGATGGACATGAAACACTACTCCCCTTTACAAAGAGGCTAGTTTTGATGGCATTTAATATGCTGTCTAGTGCTTAACAAATCAGTGCCTAAGCCTGTTCATGCGCTTAAGTAAACTGAACTGATTTATAAATTGAAAGACCTGACCACGCATTTATAAGAAGCAAGGCAGCTGCTTTATCCAAATTATTAGAATATTGCTTTTCAGCCAGATATCAGGTATTGCAAATCTTTTTTTGACACTGCTAAAATTGTGATAGACCTGCAGAGCACAAAATCTGTGCCTAAAGCCTATGCAAAGCAGAGGCTTTCACTCAGCTACTGAATGATACCTTTTCTGCTTCAGCGCTTTATTTCTAATTAGCTATCATTCCATGACTATACCCGCTTCACAACTGTCGGATGGTTTGACTCAAAGACCATATTCTTATTTTTTTGCATTGTTTTTATTTATAATAGCTGATTTTTTTAAAAAGGCAATTTTGTATTTTATTAGCTGTTTTAAATGTTTTCATTTTATACAATAAAATGAATCTCAACAAAGAACCTATTTATTCTGTTCAAGGCCTGAGCTAGAGTCCACTGATGTCAATTAAAAGATATTCTCTAGTTTAGCTCTATGGCCTGTGTTATACAAGGTCACGTTAAATGATCACCATTGTCCCTGTCTGGCTTTGGAATCTATGAATCAATTGAAAGACTCCGATTGATACATTACATTCACTAGATTAAAAACAAAAAGAAATACATTTTAGTGCATTCTTCCATTTCCCCTTATATTTGTCTATTTGTATATATAGCTCTAAGGGCTCTACTCTTCTTGGGTATTAATAAAGTTTGATGTTTTAGAAAATGTACTTGATAATATTTTTCTACCCAATGCCATCCTGATGTTCCAATTTGTAATGCTAACGCTTTTATTTGCTGATCAAGAAGCTGTGTTTTCAGACAGATGTACTGTCATGAGCTACATATCATATTCTCTTTGATCACATAATGCAGTTACATGTAAATGCAGCATGGCAAAGTCAATAATATAGTCCCCTTACCGTAAAGCACATTTCAGTGAAACATTATCTACAACAGAAATGGATGTTGGGAAAATAGAGCTAAGAAGCTGAATAAGATAGCAAAGCTAGTCTAGATTTGCTTTTTATTACTTACTACCAATACTGGAAATACTGGGAATACCTGTAGAAAAAGAGAGCAAAAAGGGCACAGTTAGTGGTTTACTGTAGGTGTCTAAAAGGCTACAGCATTACATCAAATATTTGGAACTTCTTTTCTCATACTTCCATAAACTTCAGAATACTGTATCAATTAACAGCTAGAATCAAGCACTTGCACATACATCATGCAAGCCTTCTATTTCTAATTGTAGAGGCTTTGGGTTCTTTAATATGAGATTGCAGGGAATTTTGGAAGGTATTTGTTGTGTTCAAAAATGACATTTGGAGTATTTCTGAGACATTCAGCTTTTTTCTGCTCTCATAACTTCATGCAGTTGTTCAGAACAATTCTGTACTCATACTAAACAGTTATTAGGTTTCTGTTCTGGACAATAAATACAGGCCATGATGTATCAGGTATATCTAGGAAACTATTTTAATACAGGTCTAGATGCATTATTAGCTGCTTCAGTTGACTGCTGAAAATCATTTGGTTCTTTATTAGATTAACTTTATCTAGCTATCATTTTTGTTCCTCTTTTACCTGTCAGTTGTCTGGATTAAGCTATGTAATAGAAATTTAATTGAGCAAAATAATACAACACATTAGGTCACTCATATTGATCATGCCCCTCACTGATTTTTCTGCTCTCACTTCAATTCTCAAGTTGAAATAATGTGGGAGAACCACTCTAGAGTGTGACTGGACTTTGTAGAAAATGTGGATGTGCAATACTCCTTGCAATATAGTTCTCCTTAGCTTAAGTGAAACATGTCTATGAGACTATTTACAGGACCATAGGCTAAAGTCACAAACTGCAGATCAGTATTTAAATCCCTGCTACTTGAATCATCTCAGTTAAATAGTTTGCCTTTTATAAGTTTTATTGACTTTTGATGGCATGGTATTATAGTGTAGAAATCTATTTCTCCATTAGCATCTACTATCCTTTTAAATTCCTTCCTGAAATTCTTAATGCAGAGAAACTATGGGATGGATTCTGCAACCTTTACTCAAGGGAATGACTTGCAGGAGTATGCATTACTCAGTGTAGACTAGGGTTGCAGAATCAGGCTTATTTTATTATAATTATTTTCATTATCATATATTAGGTAGTAACCTACTCTGCATTATGGCTATATCCTAGGCTCTGTCAGATTCTTTGCACCAGTAGAGCCTTGGGCTTCTCAAGTCTGCTGGGAATTCTGCCAGGGTGGCAGCATCACTGGGGATGTAGAATACACAACCGAATATAGGCAGTCCTTGGATTTACGACACAATTGGTTCCTGAAAATTGCGTAGTAAGTCGAAACATTGTAACTTGGAACTGCAATACACACTATTGGGACTGAGCATCGAAGCCAATGGTCGTAAGTCGAATCAGTATGTCAATTCAGAAATGTTGTAAGTGGTGTTCGTCTTAAGTAGCACATCATAAAGTTGAGGCCTGCCTGTACATTCTCCACGGCAATCTGGTTTAGGAGCATGGCTGGGAGGAAAAGGAGTACATATTGAGGCAGCTCTAAATTACATCATGATTGGGGCCATGTAGCACTACTAGCTCCAGAGTCAGGGAATCATAAATTGCTTCTTTGTGACTCCCCACCTCAATTACAGATGGTGCTTTTTGGGCACTTGTGAGAATTGTGCCCTAAAAGTCTTATATTCTGTTTGGAAACTCTATGTGCTCAGTCATGCGAGGTGCAGAGTATCACCTTATAGAAGGCTCTCAGCAATTTTCAGGACTGGGCTCCATATGCAAACACTATTTATAAAATAATGTATTTTACTCCTCCTGAAAATAAACTGATGTTTAAAGGGAAACTCCAGCAATCTTTCAAAATTTCAGAATCATATAATTAGTATCATAGACTACAACACTGATATTTTTAAAGAGAAAATTAAAATTATATTTATAGAAATAAAAAACCTCTCATTCCACTGCTGCCATCTTTTCTTGGAAACAGATTAACAATGATAGACTCTCTTTCCCATTGTTTTAAATAGAAAAGGAACTCAACTTTGAACATTATTTTTAGATGAGCTTTAGTAACATTTCTGTGTGGCAGTTTAGTCATGTTTTTAATTAACATGTTTTATTTTCTTTATACACAGATGGGACTTGTACAGATAAAAAGGCAGGTAATATTCTCACAGCTCCCCTGTGAAATGGTATTTTAATATTTCCTTTTATGTGTACACACACACACACACACACACACACACACACACACACACACACACACCCCTTCTCTTCCTCTCCAAGGCAAGTTGCAAGGTGGGGAGAGGTTTTCTTATTTATTTGTACTTCTCTTCCTTTACTGTATCTCAAAAATCTCAATGAAAAATAACAATGAACATTTCCTTCACAATGAGGAGTAATGAAAACAAGGTAACTGCTTGCCTGAAGGACTTTGCATTAATCTTGTTAGCTTGTTTTCACATTCCCTATTTGAGAAGCTTCTTTTGCTATTTCCATACAGATTTCTCAATAAGGAAAGAGAAGCTCTGAGTGACAGTGTACTTTTCTCTGTCTCCTAAAATATGTTTGGCCCTGGAAGGAGACGGAAAAATAAATTGTGCACATAACAGGAAAACGCTTTATAGCAGCAGTTCTCAAAGGGTGGGTTGCAACCCCAAAGCGGGTTGCTACCCTGTTTTAAGGGGGTCGTCAGGGCCAGCGTTAGACTGGCAAGGAGCCAGGGCAGAAAGCCCCACCCTGAGTCCTGCAATCATGGGGTTCAGACTGAAGCCACGGGGTGGGGGGCTTTTAGGGAGGGTGGGGGGCACCTGCCCCACTGAGTTTCATACCACAAATTTCAGCTCTGCACATGGCAAGGCTGACAGCCAGAGCCCAAGCTCCTCCACAGCAGGGCTTCAAGCCTGAGCAACTTAGCTTTGCGCACCCTGTGGCATGGGGCCACAGGTAGTTGCCCTGCTTCCCACCTCTTAACCCCAGCTCTGTGCATCACTTACTCTACTCAGCACCTAGCAAGGAATCAACACGTGTTGTAGTTAAAGCCAGTTTGAAAAGTTGCTGTAGAAATAATTTTAGCAAGGGACTGTTTTCTGAAGAAAGGTGGAGGAAAGGGAGGCAATGAATGGGAGTCAGTTGCCACTTGCAGCAAAAGAAGAGCTCACAATGAGGATCTAAGCAGCAGTAAAATACCAGGAAACCAAAAATACAATTAGAAGTATTTGGAATAGGGATTTACTGGGCTGATTTTGAGGGGGAGCCATGGTCACAGTGTCTGGTGTATGGTGAAGTTCTGGCAAAGGAGAGCTTAAAACCATCTAAAATGTGGCACCCATTTGGAGACATGGTGCAGTTTTATTCAAACAAAACTACTTGATTTCTTTTTTTCTTCAGCAAAAGCTGAGAGAGCTACAGGGCCAGAAGAGAGTACTGAGTTTGGGAGCTACAACAAATGAGAGAGCCCTTGAGGCATCTTCTGCTGTGTCATACTGGATAGGTAAAACTGGGAAACCACACTCTACTGAAGAAGCTTGTTTTCTGCCATGTGCCAAGGAATGATTTGATTATATTGGGGCAAGGTGCTGCGACTCAACTTGATTCAATTCCCCTGTCTTAATGACACTATTGCCAGGTGTATTCACAGTATGGCAAATGATGTGACTAAACAAGTGATTGCCAAAATCAAGCAAAGTTCTTTTTTTCCCATTCAACTTGATGAAACAACAGATGTGTCGGGGACTGTTCAGGTGCTGACATATGTAAAATTTGAGAACGATGAAAAACTCCAAGAGGAATTTCTGTTCTGCCGGCCATTACTACAGTGTGCTACAAGGGAACAGCTCTTTGCACTTTTCGATGCTTTTGTTTCTGGTTCTGGCTTGGAATGGCAGTGCTGTGTAGGAATTGGCAGTGACAGTATTTCTGCAATAACTGGAAAAAACAGTGGGCCAGTCACCCGAGTGCAGGCTGTTGCACCGCAAGCAGTTTGGATGCACCGTTTATACACAGGCAAGCCCTAGTTGCAACAACAACAAAAAAAAGCCAACTGTTCTAAAACAAGTTCATGATGAAGCTGTTCGCACAGTCAACTTAATCAAGAGCAGCTCAACAAGTGTATATCTGTTTGGAGCTTTGTGTGGTGAGATGGGAGTTGAGCACCATCAGTTACTTCATCACAGAAAAGTTTGGTGGCTGTCTCGGGGAAATGTTTGTTTGTTTGTTTGAAAATGTTTTTCAAATGTTTGTTTGAGTTCAGATGAAGATTCCCTGCTGGCTGAAAAGTTTGCAGATACTAAGTGGCTTGCTTTGCTGGCTTACCTGGCAGACATTTTTGAATGCCTAAATGAGTTCAATACCTCACTTCTCTCTCTGACAAAATTGAAAGCTGGAGCAAGAAACTTTCCTTATGGTATGTGTGTGGATACTGGCAATTTTGAAGGGTTTTTTTACTGGATGACTTTTTGGATGAAAATGCCTTGCCAAAGCATGACTTGCAACCCATTATCATCAGCCACCTGGAAAGCCTTAAACTACAGTTTCAGGAGTACTTCCCTGAAAAGGATCAGAAAACAGAGGTGTGGATTAGAAATCCCTTTAATGTAGAAGTGCTGTTATGTCACTTAGGCCTGGTCTATACTACCCGCCTGAATCGGCGGGTAGAAATCAACCTCTCGGGGATCGATTTATCGCGTCCCATCGGGACGCGACAATCGATCCCCGAATCGGCGCTCTAACTCCACCAGCGGAGGTGGTAGTAAGCGCCGCCGACAAAAAGCGGCAGAAGTCGATTTTGCCGCCGTCCTCACAACGGGGTAAGTCGGCTGTAATACATCGAATTCAGCTACGCTATTCACGTAGCTGAATTTGCGTATCTTAAATCGACTCCCCGCTGTAGTGTAGATGTACCCTTACAGTGAAAGAAATGTTAATGGACCTTTCCTGTGATGAGACATTGATGCTGGGATTTCCGAACAACCTCTTGCTAACTACTGGATTTTTGTGTGAGAAGAATATCCAGAGCTGTCATTTGCAGCACTGAAA
Source organism: Trachemys scripta elegans (assembly GCF_013100865.1). NCBI lineage: Eukaryota > Metazoa > Chordata > Testudines > Emydidae > Trachemys > Trachemys scripta. Next base: position 67,677,228 of record NC_048305.1, read on the forward strand.
GCGCTTAGGCCATTTTCGTCCACCTACCTGAGTGTAGCTGGCTTTTTAGCACTGACCTTACTGAAAAACAAATACAGGGTCTGCCTCACTGTTGAAGATGACCTCTGTCTTTATCTCAGCCACACACAGCCCCCTTCGAGGATTTGTGTTCATCAATACAAGCATACCCGTCCCCTGAGGTACATATTTATTTTTTACTGCTGGATATAAAGATTGTCTTGTGAATTTAAATATTTAGTGGCTACTTTTTTGTAGTGCATTTTTTTATTTAAAATATTAACTGTTTCAGAGTAACACAGTGCACTGGGCTCCTGTAGTAATTTTTGTTTTCAGAAGAGAGTCGCAGTGCAGTGGAGTTTGAGAACCCCTGCTTTATGGTAACATCAATTGTCAGGAGTTCTGGAGGCATATATTAGACTTGATTTTCTGGTTGAGCTGTGCTTGCTGCAAGCACTTAAGGTGATGAGCAAAAGGAAAGTTTAAGGTATCTTTTTTTTTTTTTTTTTTGGCTGATCCTGGGGTCATGTAGGAGTTTGCACCTTATGGCTGCTCTGCTATGCACCTGTCTGTGGCACTAACGGGCCATTCTGGCATCCAGGAATAACTGGAGTGGAGAGACAACCACATTGCCATGGCAGGGCTTCTGGGGAGAGTCTGGCCTAAAGCTTCTGTGTCACTGGGAGAATGTTTAGTTGATCTGATTAACGGGGATTCTGGCCCCTTTACACCAGTGGAATGGTGCAAATAGGCTGTAGAGTGATGGAGAATCAGACCCATTATCTATCTTGATATAGAACTCCCACTCCTCATCTAAATATAAAAAGTAAACAAAACCAAGTTAATTTATAACAAAACTGCATTTTCCTATACACCGCTTTAAAATGCATTTAAATTTAACTAAATACAGTGTTCATATCTGAATGCTTTCCCCTCTGAAATCAATGGGAAAGAGATTCTCTCTGTCAGTTAATCTGATCACAGGGAAATTAGCAACCTCCATAAGTAAAGCTCAGAACCATGTACTGCCACAGATAGCTCTCTAGTAATATCTATATTTTTAGATTTGACCTGTTAGAAGCAAATTCACTGTAAATATATATACATATACACACAATATTTGATAGAAAATATCTGGAGTTTTCCTTTTAAAGGCTTATAACTTGGATTTCTCCAATTATCACTCATCTGATTTTTATGAAATCTCAAATTTTTCTCTATTGCCTATCGAAGGAAAATTATACTTAACTTTTTTTAGCTACACAGTAAAGAAATTTAATAAAATCAGATGCTCACACAGAAAATAAATTTTAGAATTCTTTTGCAGGTTTGTATAAAGTATATATCAGCCAATAAACAATTGTTTTCAAAGATGGATTGATAGTAACTGCTGATTATTAACTATATCAGAATCTTTCTTGAAAAGGATGTTTTCCTGTTATTGGAGCATTCCACAGTGCATGTTTTAACACCTGGAGGTGAATTAAATTTGGATCCTGTACCAAGGAGTCAGTTCAGGGCTGTTAAGTTCCACATCTGATGCTTTGCTAGAATATCTGTACTGCAGCATGACCTGGCAGTGAGTCTTTTTTCCTTTTTCAAATCCCCTGTGGAGGTATGATTACAGCATCATAACTTCAGCATCAATTTTAGAAGCTCTAAATTTCCTAGTGATTGAAAATCCTGAGATGCTGTAAGAAACTTGCCTCTTCTAATCCTCCAAGGGGACTGATTAGTTATGATCATGTGTTTTCAAATTTCTATTGAGCCAGAGGACTACACACAGCAAAACATACGTTTCTCAGGAAACCTGGCTTATGTGTTTCCCTGTAATAGCCCTAGAACTCCTGTTACTGTAAAAACTGCATTTGTTTGCTTTAGAAAGTCACAATTTTTTAATTCACTGCAAGAGAATGGTGTATGTGAAGATTATCACTTATTTTGTGTTCATGCTCCTCCAAGGAATATCACTAGAAATGTGTCTCTATTTCATTTGAACAGGCATGAGAAAATATTTGATCAGTATTTTAAAATAGAGGTGGGCTAACTATGGCCTGCAGGACCATCCGGCCCTGGTCCGGGAGGCTCGCCCCACTGTCCTCCCTCCCCCTCAGCCTCAGCTCGCTCCCCCGCCGGCGCAATACTCTGGGCGGCGGGGCTGTGAGCTCTTGGGGCAGCGCAGCTGCAGAGCCGGTCCTGACCCAGTGCTCTGAGCTGCGTGGCGGCAGCGGTGTGGCTGGCTCCAGCCGTGTGGCGCGGCTGTAGCGCTGCCAGCCACCGGTGCTCCAGGCAGCGCAGTAAGGGGGCAAGGGGGGGGGTTGGATAGAGGGCAGGGGAGTTCAGGGTGGTGGTCAGGGTGTGGGAGTGTGGATAGGGGTCAGGGGGGAACAGGGAATTGAATGGGGGCAGGGGTCCGGGGGGGCTGTCAGGAATGAGAGGAGGGGTTGGATGGGGTGGTGGGAGTCCAGGGGCAGACAGGGAGAGGGTGTGTGTGGATGGAGCCATCAGGGAATAGGGGGGGTTGGATGGGGCAGGAGTCCCGGGGGTGGGGGGGCAGATAGGAGGTGGGGGCCGGGCCACGACCCCCTCCCCTAACCGGCCCTCCATACAATTTGTGAAACCCGATGCGGCCCTCAGGCCAAAAAATTTGCCTGCCCCTGTTTTAAAACATAAGCCCTTTTCCCTTGATGATTCAGTCTCTCAGGCCCAGTCTTTCAGTCTCTATATGTAGGAAGCTCCTACTGAGGTTAATGGGAGTTTTGGGTGTGTAGAGGCATACTTTATGCCTGGGCATACTTTATTTCTAAGAAAGCACAATGCATGAAGAACTTTTGGAAGCCACAAATAAAACACAATCCATTCTCGGACTCTTAATAATTTGTGCAACAGTTACCTGGCTTTCTTATGCTAGAATTTAGTGACTGTTTAGTGCTGCAGTTTATTTTACCCTATGTAAACAGATTTGTTTCAAGTCAGTCAGGGAAACTGAAGTATTCCATCTCCCAGCAGTAGGTGTCACTATAACTATCAAAAACAACTGCAAAGGCTTAGTGGAGAGGGAACAGTGCATTAGAATAATTTTGCAAGTCACACTTTTAAAAAATATAGCAAATGTTACCTACAGTGTATTGTTTTTCAAGTGTGAATCTGGAACCTTTTATTAACCACTAAAGTTGATGTCTAATATGAGGGAAGACAGTTTATCAACTGCAGTTTATCCTGACATTTCTCTTTCCCTGAATGCCCCAGCTCAAATACACTGCAATTTATTTTCTTTTCTTTTCCCTCCATCAGGTCTTCCAACTTCTCTCTGTGGCTTACTACCTGCTCTAAGTCCTCATGAGCTAGCCAAGTTCAGTAAGTTGTACATGCTGAGAATAACAGGAAGCATTTCTATTTTGTAACATTTTACCCCACTTATCTCATCTTTCCTGCCTATCATGGATCTATCATCATTGTACAACACTGCTCTTCAAGCAGGTTCCCATACTTCATATCAGTATCATACCACAAAGGCTTCTTCCAACCTACAGATCGAAGTAGGATCTCTTTAGAAAGCTACTTCCAGTCACTTGAGCCAACCTCAGATACTAACTTCAGTGAAGCTAATTTAGCTTTGACAAGGAATAGGGATGGGGTCTCGCTCTAATTGTGGGCATGCATGAACAAGATGGGTAGCTATTTAGGGACATGACTAGGAATCCTGCTAATATACAAACTCTTGGCCCCTTTCACTCATATCACTCCATTAAAATGGCACTATATCATCACATTTTAATAGGAATGGGTGCCAGATGAGATGAGTTTGGATGAGAAATCAGCATACTATCTCAAGTGTCATATCTTCTGCCAAAACCCCTCTCTGTGACAGCTGTGCCACATTGCAAGTAAAAAGAGTTATGAGGCAGAGAAGGATTAAGGCAGTATTGCTGACATCCAGGTCCTATTGTCAGAGAGAGTCCCAGTGCAGATGTAATTTAGCAAGCTGCTTATGGCTGGCTGTTGCCTGGGAAGGAACCTAGGTCCATGTTGTCCTGATCAATCCCTCATTTCATGTGACACTATGGCCTGGGAGAAGGACTGGCAGAAGTAGGGAGATGTGTAATTCTGAAGTGTCCAGACTGTTTGGTGCAGTTTATTCACTGATGGGATAAATTTTGGTGGCTAGGACCCAAAATAGTCTTAGATACCATTATTCAACTGAGCAAAGTAGGTAACACCTGAATGTGAAAGAAAACCTAAACAATTGGAGAAAGAAAAGACCAATGCTGTCAGACGTTTGTGGCTGCTGACTAGAAAAGCTATTCTATAGCAGGCACGTGGGAAATCTGGTAAGATCACTTGGAGTGTCAAAACATGTTGCATAACAAAACTGACTATGGCATGTGACAGCATCAGGAGACACAAAAGAGTAAACAGGATGGAACTCGAAATGTTAAGCAGCAGTAAATACAGAGTTATCAGTCATTCCAGTAAGTGATGGACTAACCAATGCCCTTTCACAAGGAACAAAAGCAAAGAGGGGAAATATTTTGCACAGTCAAGAAAAAAACCCAGTTGATGATAATTAAGAACATAGAAAACAGGATTATCCCAAAGTTCAGATTATGGTAGACTGATCTATTAAGTTTCATGAACAAAAGCTGGCTGTGATGGTTTCAGCAGTAGAGCTAAGTGAAGGACAGAAGTTTTATTTCATGATGGATTTAGAGATTTTCAACTTTGCATTTGTTCCAAATTGGAGCAAAGATTAAAAAAAATTGAAATTCTCTTCGAAGGAAAATTCCATTTTTTTCATTTCTAGCCCTTCAAAACATTTCATTTCAATTTTAACTTTTAAATTTTGTATTATATACTAATAATTCAAAATAAAAAAAATCAAAACAAAAGATGCAAATGTTTTGTTCAGAAAATGTCAGCACAGGATTTTTTGACACCTGTTTCTGTTGGAATTTTGGGACTTTTTTTTTTTCCCCAAATAAAATTGGGGGAAATTTGACCCAATTTCAAGAAACATTTTGATGTAACTGCACATTCTGATGGAATATGATTCCATTAAAGTTTCTCCAACCAGCGCCAGTCAGTAATCTATACCAAGTGACAATGCCATTGTTTTGCTGGCACATGCTCAGTTGACGTACGATTACATAAACGGCACAGCAAATATGGAGGTAGAGGGAACATTGATTTCACACACCGATGTATTTTACCCCTAGACTCAAGCACAGCAAGTTTATTTTGGAGTTGGGATGCTGAATGAAGCCTGTAGAGAGCGTGTGATCAAAAACAGTGGCTCTCAAAATTTTTCTGGACATAGTTAGACAATCACTTTTTCTACAACATGGAAAAATGAGAATACTCTTACAAAGTACCCCTCCCCTTTTCTTTTTGAAGGTTCATTTTTTCTACCTGGTAAGAATTTTTCATAATTTCATGCCTCACACTTCATGGTTTGTTACTTGGTCTATTACTCTCAGGTTTAACTTGATAAGGTCCTGCTTCCTGTGATATTCATTTTTGAGTTTTGATTCCTCCCTGCTGCTGTTTTGAAGTGTTAGATAACATTTGAAGCATTGCACATTGCTGCTGATTTTTAAACTTTTCATTCAACTGCAGTACATAACTCTATTTCTTCTAAATAATTTTTCAGTGAATGGTTATATTCTAAAACCAGCCTTTTGCTTTTAATCGGGGCGAAATGCCAGCCTTTTTTCTAAAGCAGCTAGTAAGTGATGTCCAAAAGGTTTGATGATTTTGTTTATTTCTTTTCCTCATAGGGATTTAGGTGCATAACTTGAATTAGAGGAAACTGAATTATTGTATATTTCCAGAATGCATAAATAGGAGAATAGATGCCTGTATTTTTGTTTTCATGCCCCTTTTCTCCATATCCTGTCTACAGTCTGTGCACATGACTCTCAATAACATCAAGCAAATAGGAGTAGATGGCCTATAAAGTTGTATTGTAATGGTGGTTAAGCATCTTACACTGGCAATTATGCTAGTGTTGAGCTAGAAATATACAGACACAACTGGTCACATTCTGCCTTCACTGCCTATATCCTGGCAATCCCACACAAATCAAAGAGGTTGCATGTGTATAAATGAATCTGGATCAAAGCAGAGAATATAGCTCAAAATCTGAAATTTTCCTTCACAGTGTTTAAAACCTATTATTATACCCACCAAGGTCACAAAGACTTGGTCTGAAGTTTAACCTTAAAAAAAGGCTGACCTCACGAGCCAGGGTGCATTTTTATGGGTCTGTAGGCAATGGGAATACCCAGCCCTTCCCCCCCTCACTGCTGGGTGGAGGAAGTGGGTCCAATGTGAGGTCCCTATAACCCATGGGCCAAGAGCACAATGATGCACCATAAGTGGGTATGCTTCCACCATGTCTCACACAATGTATAATGTTCCCCTTATCTCATCTCTCTTACTTCCTATGTGAAGGAGGAGAATAGTCTGCGGCTTTGGCTTCCACCCCGAATCCCTGGGCAGGGATTCATGTAAAGCGTTATTGCCCTCATGCCATCCAGGATTGTAGTAGCGGGGACATTGGTTCCCGGCTGGAATCTGCACTGATACAGTCCTGTTGGGTAGTTTGGGGAGTGGTCCTCATTGGTTAAGGATTTTCAATAAAGTTGTGACCTTCAAATTGCACCATACTATGGCATACTTATCTTATCGTATCCATGTTTGCATCAAAATTTTTGAAGAAATTTATTTATGAAAACATCTGCCCCATTCACAACACAACAACAATCCAAAATCTCCAACCCTGACATTTCAATTATTTTCTACATATTTAGGGAAAAATTTTCTCCAGTTTGCACTGTGGATCTCCTACCCTTCACATGATCTCTAATGAAAATTTCATGCGTGGAAACATAGTGGAGAACATGCAACAAAGATCCGCAGTGTGGTACAGGGAGGGACCAGAAGGCCATGCCCCCCCACTTTTTACTGGCCATGAGGGAGATAGTGTGGCGGGGGAGAGTGAGGGAGGTAGTAGGGGGAGAAGAGTGAGTGGGGGGGCAGGGTCTTGTGGAGAAGAATGAGCAGGGCACAGGGCCTCAGTTGATGGGGACCATGGTTCGGGCGCCAGTGCCCCCCACTTTTAGGGTGCTTCCGCCACCCCGATAGCACTTAAGTTTTATTGTAGGGGGCCAAGTTCTGCCCTGGAACGCAAACACACCGTTCTCATGCAGAGTTGTTTACGTGCATATGAGGGCAGAGTTTAATCCAGACTTGCAATTAAATATTTTTATCTTTCCATCAAATTATAGACATCGATTTGTTTCACATTTGGATCCCAAATAAATGACAAACTTTGGCTAGCACTATTTTTCTCCCCTCACAATCAATATATGGACCAGAATTATAATTATATTGATGTATAGTGCCTTGTTGTACAAAACTACTCACAGATATTTGCTGTGCCCTTAGGAATAGGCAGATATGAGCCAGGACTCCAAGGTCGACCCTGATAATTCTTCTTGCATTTCCCGCAGTCTGGGCCCGTAGTATTGTGCTCACATTCACAAAACAATTTTTTGTTTTCTTCTTTACAGCCAGTGGCATGAAGGTTACACTTGCACCTATCAGAGAAAAGGTAGGGTGTTATGTCAAGTTGACATTTGATGTCAGACTACTAAGATCCTACTAAAATACTCCTTATGGCAACCAATATATTTCTCTCTAACTTTGCGGTGTTATTGTTTTAACATGTCTCCAAAGAAATCTATCTAGCTTAAATTGGTTTCATGCATAAATGCCACATTATGGAATCCTGCTGTTTGGCAGCATTTTGACAATAATAGCTTCACCTGAACTCCAAGGGGCCGATCTCCTCTTATTTACACCATTTTTACACTGGTGTAGTTCCACTGAAATCAATGGAGTTACTTCTAATTTTCACTGGTCTATCATCCTGCAAAGAGTTCAGTGGGACTAGTCACATGGATAAAATTAGTCATGTGCTTCAATCTTTGCAGGATCTGGCCCAAAGTGAGATGAGAGTCACCTCTCAAGCACAGGTTTTCCATTAAATGTACTCTACAATACCCATTCTTTATTAATAAGGAACGGTTATACAGTAAATGCAAACATTTTTAGATGTATTTTTTTATACATACAACCAATAAAATGGTGCTTTAAATATACCAGAGATGCCAGAAAAAATGTTCTCAGAGAGCTAGTGTGAATTCCCAGGTTCTGAAACACAGATTCAGTGGATGATAAATTAGTAATCAGAAAGTCTCCAGGAAATAAGCCCAATTACTCTGAAAGAAAATGTTTACACAAAACAAGAAGTACTGCATTACATATGTTTGGAAAACTTTTGCTAAGGTCCTGTTTTTATGGCTGTGGATAAGATAGAGATATATAGCAGGTACCAACGGATATGCAATATCCACAAAAATATGTTACCCACATCATATTTGAATGTAAAATTGTAGACGCCAACTTACTTGTTGAAGTTATTACTTTGTATTGTACTAAGCACTGTCCAATTGCTCAGAAAGGACAATTAATTTGACAAAATTAAAGCACCTGAAGGGCAGAAAAAATAATTTGGTAGAAGTGTTTTTTTCAAAATGGGAAATAAACTAACCGCAATTCTTATAAAAACCATTAAATTAATTAGAATTTGAACTACATTGTTTTTAAAATAGTTGGTATTTTCAGGAATGGAAAAAGCTAGTTTCAGAGACACTAAGGCATTGTTATTTCTTTCCAGTAGATGTCAGAAATGGGTAAAATCTCCTTGTTATTGGCCCTGGAAAGGAAACTAGTATTTAGCAACTTTGGTTCTTTGTTTTCCTAATGATTATAAATCCAGTGATTTAAAAGGTTCTCATGTGGGCATTTGTTACCTGTTCCATACAGTGCCCAGTAATTAGAGCAAAGCAGCACATGGAATAGCCAAGATTTTTAACAAGTGCAAATTAACAGCTGCCAAGCTGACTTCCATTTAAAAGGAATATGACCTGAAGCAAGTGGCCACACACACACACACACATCCCCAGGGTAAAACAAACTTGCAGTTGCCTTAAGTGGCAGCTGGAGAAAAGCCACTAGAATTTGCAATACAGAAGATGCTGTATGCATTCTACTCACTGTTAGAAAGGAGACAGAGTGAACTGCTTGTTATTTAAACAATGCTCACTCTAGCTGGAAATATAATCAACACCTTTTAAATTAAAATTTGCAAAAAAAATCTTTTTTTAAACATGACTGAAAAAAAAATAAGAAGAGAGACTGTTAAGCAAACAGTATTTAATTATGAGCTGTGTCCTGCATATACATACTGCATGCAGTGAATTATTTGTAGTGCTAATTTGCTTAAGGGACCCTTTTTCATACAACATTAGCACCTTTCTTTGATGGTATCCTCTATATATGTAGTACATCCAAAACTGTTATGTTAAAAGAATGTTTAGGTTACAAAGTCAAGCATTCAAGAGATAGGAAATGCTGTGTAGCCTTAATTTGGCCCCTTTATGTACATGCATTACGATAGAGTCTTTAATGACATACTATTATTCCACAAAATTCCTGCCTCTTTCAGTGAATGAGCAGTTATTTAACATCTTTTATCCACCTCATTCAGTGTATGGCATGAGGCCTTATTTAATACACACCATCCAGCCCCTGTACTGAATACAAAATTATGCATTTCCTCATGGACAGTTCTATGGTGCTCTTTCCATAGTATCTGAGTGCTTCACAGACACTAATGAATTTACCTTCATAACATTCCTCTGAGATAAAGAAGTATTATTATCCCCATTTCACAGATGGGGAACTGAAGCCCAGAAATATTAAGGTCAAAAGTGTCCACTAATTGTTGGGTGGCCAATCTGAGCCTACCTCTGAACTGATCTTTCAGACTACTTAGCATTTTTATAGCACTTAAATGTTCATGGCACAGCTCCAACTGATTTTAGTTATAGTTGTGAGTGCTCAGGACTTCTGCAAACCTGGCCTTAAGTATCTCACACTGGGTACCCAGGCAATAAGGAACACATAAGTATGGGGCAACTCTGAACATTTTAATTTAAGTGTCTTTCCCAGCACACACAGGAACTCTGGCAGAGGCAAAGAGAGTGCGGCATTCAACTGCACTAACCATAAGACCATCTTTTTTCTTCCTGAAATTCTTATTTCTCATTCACTGCACATCTTACAACTCTAGCTCACCACCTCCTTTTCCGACAAGCCTCCAGCTCTGACCAACTCCCCCACGGCACAGTGTTGGGCAACCTTAACTATATGTGGCATTACAATCTCTGCCATAATACATAGATAGGTGCCAGATACAAAAATGCAGATTTACACCAGCTGAGAATTTGTCCAGTGCATGAGTTTAAAACCCTCATGGTAGAATCACCCACAAAATAACAATATAATAATGTAGCATCTACATATGAAAGAAAATCTCAGACAAGCACCAAATGATTACAGGAAAAGGGAAGAGTAGAAAATAGGAAGAGAGAGAGTAAAATTCTAGGATCAGTGATTGTAAAATTGGATTACAGAAGCAGTAACAAATTTGAATGTTGAATGACTGGAAATGAAAACTGTCTCAAGAGTGCTGAGGGGGCTGAGTGAATATATGGGGGCAGAGCAGAGACAGACATAAAGACCTGTGATTCAGATAACATTGATAATTAAACATAAAGCGTAGGCAATGTTGAGGAATCCTGAAAATGACAGTTATTCAGACAGAACTGTCTACAGTTCCCTTGAAGAAGACTGCAAGGAACAAGGAGTGGCTAATGTGACTTCATGAAGGATTACTTAAAGATCAGAGGTTAAAAAAACAACAACTGGTATTATAAAAGGGGAGAGTCAAAAAGATGAATACTCAGAAACAATTAAGGCTTTCAGGAAAAGGAGAAAGGCAAAGAAATAAAAGAAGAAGAAGAAATGAGTTAGTGCTCAGAGGATAGCCCAAGTGAAATACAGGAACAACTATCACATGAAAAAGATCACCACCTCATCTAGAGGATAAAGGAATCATGACTGCAATAAGTAGCAATATGTTTATAAAGGATAAATCATGTAAGAAAAAACTGACTGCTTTTCCTGCCACACTGATACCATAAATATGAAGGGGATGAAGCAAGCATAGCATATTTGGATTGTAGAAAATACTTTCTGGTACATTTTCACGATTGGAAAACTAGCTGAAAAACTGTACCAGAAACAAAAGCTAAAGGGCTTGTCTACCCAGCCCCACATTGTGAACTACTGTGATGTGAACTGTGGCTGTGCTAAACTTTTGTGCTATAACTGCTCTGTGTAGACTCTACTAACAAGAACTACAAGGTATGTTGTTTGCATTAATGTAGTCCTGTTTGAAATTGGAATACATTATAACAAATTAGGTATCTTTGAGTTTGCGCTAACAGGATCTACAGAGACCTACACAACACTTTTGTGCCGACTGCAGGTCACACCCCTGTAGTCCATGCTGTTGGGAAACGTAAAGAAACCCAAAGACTAATGGCATTGTATTGCTCTGCAGAAAGATCTTTAATGAAGTACTATTGCAGGGATAATGTCAGTGTTGAGTCTGATCTTCTGGAACACCATTGTTAATGATCTAGAAATGGGACTAAACTGTGTGCTAAATGAAATCTGAAGAGGATACTAATTTGGGAGTAGTGAATATCAATGAAATCATACAACCTGACCCAGAGAGTAGAAACACTAGCAGAAAAATAATAAATTGTGAGTCAGATAATCTGAAAAATATAAGGTCTGATTCTCTTCTCCTTTATGCCAGTGTCACCCCACTGATTTCAGTGGAGTTACTCCTGAGTAACAACCAATGTGAGAAACAGGCCCCTACTCATTGAGAGGGTGAAACCTAGATAGCAATAATACTAAAAGAGACCAAAATATAATAGTGGACAGCATATTAGACATGAGTTTTCAATATATTATGCTTACCAAAAAAAAAAAAAAAGCCAGTGAAGTTGTGTGCTGTACACAGAGAAACATCACATTCTGGAGAAGGGGTCTATATTCTCTTTCTATATTGCTCTAGTGAGACTGCACTTGGAATCCTGAAGTTAGTTCTGGGCATTTCTTGATGCATGCATTGATAAACTGCAGGGAATTCACAGACGAGCAATAGGAAAGACTTGAGTGCTGGAAGGAGAGAAGGGAGGGTGAAAGTGTTTCTCAGACCTACTTCCTTCATGAGTATTTGTACAGATACAGTTGACAGAATATGTGAAGACGTAATAGAAACTGGAAAGTCTTTTCCCATCCTGTTTACAAAGCGTGTTAGATGATCATAATAAAATTTCATGTCTAGAGTTTTTTTAAGTCCAAAGAAAATCCTAAGTGCTTCACAAACTTTTGTATATGCACATAACTTTTTATATAAAGAAATCCAGCTACCTCTGGCACACCATACCATTGTTTGGGTGTGTTGGGGGGAGGAGCAGAGCGAACAAACAGAGGAGCTATCAGAATGTAGGTAAAATGCTGCAAATGGACGAGGATATACTCAGTAGCCCACTGTACACCATGTAAGAATAAAGCAGATGTTAAAGACAAAACATAAGTCTCGTACTGCATATATTTAAAATAAGAGGTTATGGCAAGGTTTAATGCTTTCCCACATCTTCATAACCCTTCAATAAGCTATTGACTGCTCCACCAGCAATTAGAAGAAAAAGGGGGAGAGAGAGGCCCCACACTGGCTGTCTGCCCAAAGGGAGTGGTTTCATCTGTCTGTTACATCTGATGACAAAGCAGTTTTCCAAACTCTCTCTTTATCGGTCATTATGGCAGCCACCTTGTCAGAGCTGAGCCTGTGAAAGTGAATACCAACTCTCCACAACGTTTATCTATATTTGGAAACTTACATCCTGATGTTTCTACAGCTCAGCTGATTTTCATCTTTCCAATCCAACCTGTGAGAATGTTTACTGCCTAAATGTCGTGTTTAGGGCATACACAAGAATACAATTCTTTTCAATGTGCAAATTTAATTCTGAATAGCCAGAGATTGATATCACTGTCCAACACTATAAACTCCACTCTAATTGTGTAGGAGAACAAAATTGTTTTTCTGACCACTCATCTTTGACAGACTCATTATTTTGTCATAAAGCAATTTCAAACAAATGATATTTTTGGCAGTTATATAAGGTGTAGGAAGCATTCTGGTGCGTTCAAGGAATAGCTCTGCTTTAGTGGGAGAAAGAAGCCTTGGCATCCTGAGTTTCTCACAAATTCTATTTACATATAGACAACTGACATTAAAATGCTGTAAATATCACTGAGGTAATTGCTAACAGCATGCTGATTCACTTGCATGTAAGTGCCAACCAGCAGACTGGAGGTCACATGAGGGATCATTCATGTCAACAAAAGAGAGAGAGGCTCTTTGATACATTTTTAATGACAAGCCATATGTTCCTCACTTAAACACATTTTTGGATTCTTTGATGTCATTGCCAAAGTTTAACAAATCAACTTAAAAACAACTTGCTATGCAAAATGAAGCATGCATAAAATAGATCTGCATCAGCGAGTTCTTCACCCCAAGTATTCTGTCAGCTAACCTCGAACTTGAACAGGATTCTGTATAGAGCCCTTCTAATGCTACAACTCCAACCATGACAGAGACACTCCTGAACCCAGTTTCCACACAATTCCTTTATGTAGTGTAGACAGGATATAAACAGTATCCTACTATGCTAAAGCTTTGGAGGCATTGTCTACATTAGGGAATTTTTACCAAAACGACTGAGTGTTAGCAGCATTGTGCGTCCTCGTATAGGCAACTCTTCAGCTCCAGCAGCTATTTACAGCACCTTGCTGGTTACACTTGCTCTGAAAAGGGTGAGCTGACACCATGCTGAAGATGGCTGCCAGAGTCGGAGAGCCATTTATATGAATGCTGCCAAGGTTGCAAACAATGGGGCAACTTCACCAGTGTTAGCAACATTGGGCTTTTTGATCTTGTACAACAATCACTAATGTAGACGAGGCTGGAAATTCATGTTGTAATGACGTAACAAGTTTCCCCCTGTCATGGATGAAGATGGAGTATACATGGGCTATCATTTTAAAGGAACACTGTCAATATTTTTTTTAAAAAAAAGCTCAAAGTAGTTTCAAATAAACACCTGCCCCTGAACTCCTGCTATTTTCTGTATTTTACAGTTACAGGGTTCTTTTTTAAATTTTGTTTTATATTTTCCTCTCCTCTGTTGTGTTGTGTGGGAAACTCACTCTAACAACAATGGAAAAGAATGGTAACTTACCTTATAGTAATTGGAGTTCTTCGAGATGTGTGGTCCCTATCTGCATTCCATTGTAGGTATGCATATGTTCCATGCACCTGAGACTGGAATATTCTTGCTAGCAGCGTTTGTTGGTCTGTACCTGTGCCTCTCTCCTACTAGCTAGGTCATAAGGGACAACATGGACCAATCACCTCTCCAGTATCATTCTACTGAGAATTAACCTAGGATAATTGGATTGGAGGGCAGGTAGCTGAATACAGATAGGCACCACACGTCCTGAAGAACTCTAATTATTGTAAGGTAAGTAACCTTATGAGTCTCACTGTGGGTGACTCACAAGCAGTATTTATTGAGGAGGAGGAGGAGGGTGTGAAGACCCCTGCTGTACCACTGAATGGAGGACTACTCTGCCAAGGTTGCAAACAAGATAGAAGCTTGCACCAGGGCATAATGTCTCATGAAAGTGTGAACAGAGCTCCCTGTTAAAGAGTTTCCTGGAGAGGGACTTCTTAAAGGGAGGCTACTGATGCAGAGTAGGATCTAGATGAATGGGCCCTCAGGGAGGAGGGGTTTCTGTTAACTAGTAATAGAGCTGGATGCAACCTGAAATCCGTGTAGACAATCTTTGGGATGAGATTGCTTCATCCTTGCTCTGCAAAGAATATATATAATCTAGGTGATTTCCTAAAGATTTCTCTGTAGGTAGAATGCCAATTCTTGAAGGACATCCAGAGAATGAAGCTTCTTATTCTCAGTATAGGCCTGTAGTTTTGGGAAAATG
The DNA here is from genome assembly GCF_013100865.1 of Trachemys scripta elegans. Taxonomy (NCBI): domain Eukaryota; kingdom Metazoa; phylum Chordata; order Testudines; family Emydidae; genus Trachemys; species Trachemys scripta. The sequence continues at coordinate 67,692,285 of NC_048305.1, forward strand.
ACAGATAAGTGAATAGCCTGATTTACATGGAGTCCCGAAATCACACTGGGGGTGAATTTTGGGTGTAACTTCAGGGATACTTTGTTTCTACGGAAGACCATGTAAGGCGGACCAGCTATAAGGACTCCCAGCCGTGCTGGTCACCAGAAAGGGAATTTTCATCAATAGGTTGACTAAAGAATGTGTGGCTAAGGTGCAAGCAGAGTCTTCATTAACTCTGATAGGACTAGACTGTGGTTCTAAATTAGGGTGAGTTTCAGTACTGGGGAAAGGGTTCTAATGATACTCTTTAGAAAATGGACTGTCACAGTATGGGTGAAGATAGAATGGTTGTCAACTGGAGGGTGACTGGCACTGACAGCCATTAAGTGCACTCATATGGAACTAAGATAAACCTGAAATCTTTAAGGAGAGGAGATTTTCCAAGATGACAGGAATGTTGAAATCCTCTGGTGTTATCCAACAATGCTGACATCAGATAGAAAACTTTTTGCACTTTACTGTGTAATACTTGCTTGTGGATGCTTTCTTACTATTATTAAGGATGGACTGAACTGCTTCTAAGCATGTCCTTTCTAGATTCATCACCCTTTCAAATACCAGGCTGTTAGGTAGAGGGATGCCAGATTGGAATGCCTGATCTGGGCCTTTGTCCTGGGTCAATTGGTTCAAGAAGAGTTGCATATAGATGCATGGATGGATGTATCCAAAGATTTACCGCTTCTATACAAAGAGGGGTGGATCTTGCTCCCCCCTTGTTTTTTGATGTAGAACACTGTTGTCTGACTTGACTTGGACATGCAGGATTCGAATGAATGGTGGGAATCATTTGCTGGCTTTATGGACTGCTTACAGTGGCAGGAATTTTAGGTAGATCCAAGACTCTTGAGAAGTCCATGTCTGCTTTGCTACATGCTTATCTTGATGGGTGCTCCACCTTAGCAAGGAAGTGTCAGTGATCAGTCTCTTCTTGGGTAGTGAAGGAACAAAGGGGACCCCCAAAATACACCCCGTTCTCCTACCAGAAGAGGGAAGCTTGCACTCTGTGGGGGAGCAAGACTAGTTTATCTGCACTCTGTCAGCTAGGCATGTATACTCTCCATAGCTAAGCCTATAGACAATGAAGGCAAAGTCTTGTAAACGGTGTCACACATTGGTACAGAAAGCCACGTGATCCAGAAAGATCAGACATGAGTGGACTGACATCCGTGGGCTCACCCAGCTGTGAGTAGCAAGCTCCTTCATGGATTGGAACCTGTCCTAAGAAAAGTATGCCTTGGCCTTGATAGAGTCCAGGGTTCCCCAATACGCTGTACAGGCAGAGTCCCAATGAGCACAGAAGATTGAGCAGTTATAGAGTTGATGTCCACGCCTCCCGATGAGATTTCCCAGTCAGTAACCAGTCATCATGGAATGGGAAAATTGATGAGAAAGTATTTCAAGTAAAATCCTTTTCCCCTGTGTTGAGGAATATTGGTTCTATGACTCCCAGATGGAACAGGGAGACTACTTCTTGATGGAACCTCCTTTCATCAGAGAGGTCTTTCAAGAGAAAGAGGGGTTGGGAGGGGAAAGAGAGAGAAATTCTGTGGTGTAGCCAGTATCAGTGATCTCCAGAACCTCTTTGTCTGTTGATATGAGATGCCAAGTTTGGGATAAATGAGCTAGGCAGCCACCAAATTAGGTACTGGAATTCTGAACAGAGGTATGTGGTAGAGGGATTGATTTGCAGCTCCTGAAGGTCCCCTCAAAAGTGTTTTCTAGTGGAAAGCTGGGATTGGAAGGAGGGTGAAGGGATGACATCCTGCCTGTCATGCTGCACCGTCTGTTGTTTCCTGGGTGGCTCATAACCCTTTTGATGATAAAAAGTTTGAAGGGCTGGTCGCCGCTTGTTGGGTTGAGATCTGTGGTATTTCCTCAGTGGCACTGGAGTGTAGATATCCATTGAGCAGGGTGTTGCCCTTGAGTTTAGGGTTGCCCTTGACTCATTTGACTTTTCACTGAACAACCTATTTCCCTCAAAGGGCAGATCCTTCACCACGGATCGGACTTCTTTGGGAACTCTGGAGGATTGAAACCATGATACCCGACACATGACTATAAGTGTTGCCATCAAGCAGGAGGCTGTATCTACTGCATCTACTGATGGATGATCCAGCAAGCAAGCAATTTAACCTCCTTGATGAGCACTTTGAACTGCAGGCTATCCTCCTTTTTCAGACAGTGGTTCATTTATACACAGAAACTTCACCAGCCTACTGAATAATATTATGCATTAAACCATAGGATTTCCCATGTCATGTAAAAAACGGCTCATCCTAATTTCCAAAGTTTACTCACTGTCTACATCGCTTTGCTATTAAAAAGGGATTTTGTAGGGATGAAAGTATAGAGCATATTACTGTTGTGATAGGGGCAGCATATCGCATTCCCATATTTTCCATGACTACTGGCTGCCTTAAGACATTCATAGATTCATAGATTCTAGGACTGGAAGGGACCTCGAGAGGTCATCGAGTCCAGTCCCCTGACTGCATGGCAGGACCAAATACTGTCTAGACCATCCCTGATAGACATTTATTTAACCTACTCTTAAATATCTCCAGAGATGGAGATTCCACAACCTCCCTAGGCAATTTATTCCAGTGTTTAACCACCCTGACAGTTAGGAACTTTTTCCTAATGTCCAACCTAGACCTCCCTTGCTGCAGTTTAAGCCCATTGCTTCTTGCTCTATCCTTAGAGGCTAAGGTAAACAAGTTTTCTCCCTCCTCCTTATGACACCCTTTTAGATACCTGAAAACTGCTATCATGTCCCCTCTCAGTCTTCTCTTTTCCAAACTAAACAAACCCAATTCTTTCAGCCTTCCTTCATAGGTCATGTTCTCAAGACCTTTAATTATTCTTGTTGCTCTTCTCTGGATCCTTTCCAATTTCTTCACATCTTTCTTGAAATGCAGTGCCCAGAACTGGACACAATACTCCAGCTGAGGCCTAACCAGCGCAGAGTAGAGCGGAAGAACGACTTCTCGTGTCTTGCTCAAAACACACCTGTTAATACATCCCAGAATCACGTTTGCTTTTTTTGCAACAGCATCACACTGTTGACTCATATTTAGCTTGTGGTCCACTATAACCCCTAGATCCCTTTCTGCCGTACTCCTTCCTAGACAGTCTCTTCCCATTCTGTACGTGTGAAACTGATTTTTTCTTCCTAAGTGGAGCACTTTGCATTTGTCTTTGTTAAATTTCATCCTGTTTAACTCAGACCATTTCTCCAATTTGTCCAGATCATTTTGAATTATGACCCTGTCCTCCAAAGCAGTTGCAATCCCTCCCAGTTTGGTATCATCCGCAAACTTAATAAGCGTACTTTCTATGCCAATATCTAAGTCGTTAATGAAGATATTGAACAGAGGCGGTCCCAAAACAGACCCCTGCGGAACCCCACTTGTTATGCCTTTCCAGCAGGATTGGGAACCATTAATAACAACTCTCTGAGTATGATTATCCAGCCAGTTATGCACCCACCTTATAGTAGCCCCATCTAAATTGTATTCGCCTAGTTTATTGATAAGAATATCATGCGAGACCGTATCAAATGCCTTACTGAAGTCTAGGTATACTACATACCTTATCCACAAGACTCGTTATCCTATCGAAGAAACCTATCAGATTGGTTTGACATGATTTGTTCTTTACAAATCCATGCTGGCTGTTTCCTATCACCGCACCACCTTCCAAGTGTTTGCAGATGATTTCCTTAATTACTTGCTCCATTATCTTTCCTGGCACAGAAGTTAAACTAACTGGTCTGTAGTTTCCTGGGTTGTTTTTATTTCCCTTTTTATAGATGGGCACTATATTTGCCCTTTTCCAGTCTTCTGGAATCTCTCCCGTCTCCCATGATTTTCCAAAGATAATAGCTAGAGGCTCAGATACCTCCTCTATTAGCTCCTTGAGTATTCTAGGATGCATTTCATCAGGCCCTGGTGACTTGCAGGCATCTAACTTTTCTAAGTGATTTTTAACTTGTTCTTTTTTTATTTTATCTGCTAAACCTACCCCCTTCCCATTAGCATTCACTATGTTAGGCATTCCTTCAGACTTCTCAGTGAAGACCGAAACAAAGAAGTCATTAAGCATCTCTGCCATTTCCAAGTTTCCTGTTACTGTTTCTCCCTCTTCACTAAGTAGTGGGCCTACCCTGTCTTTGGTCTTCCTCTTGCTTCTAATGTATTGATAAAAAGTCTTCTGGTTTCCCTTTATTCCTGTAGCTAGTTTGAGCTCATTTTGTGCCTTTGCCTTTCTAATCTTGCCCCTGCATTCCTGTGTTGTTTGCCTATATTCATCCTTTGTCATCTGTCCTAGTTTCCATTTTTTATATGACTCCTTTTTATTTTTTAGATCATGGAAGATCTCGTGGTTAAGCCAAGGTGATCTTTTGCCACATTTTCTTTCTTTCCTAACCAGCGGAATAGCTTGCTTTTGGGCCCTTAATAGTGTCCCTTTGAAAAACTGCCAACTCTCCTCAGTTGTTTTTCCCCCCAGTCTTGATTCCCATGGGACATTCTTGCTTGTAAACACCATTGTGTTGTTTATTTACAGTGTTTTAATCCCTCCACTAATATATAGCAGTGCCTCCACACCTTTACACTGTACAACTTTTTAACCCCTTCTCCAAAAGGGGAGGGGAAGTAAGGTACCTCTACTCTGAGGACTCTCTTTGTCAGGCTCTCCTAGCCTTCTGTCTCTCTATTTCTCTTCCCCCCAAACCCACCTTCCTGTGTCCTTTTATAAAGCTTCACTGTTAATGGGCTAACTGGCTCATTGCCTCACTAGCCCCAATCTGTCCTGGTACACCTCTGTCCACTTAGGCCTTTTCCAGAGGCACCTAATTAGTACTAATAGTGACCAGAGTGCCGGCTCAAGTGCTCACTCTCAGCACTGTGTAACAACTGTGAAGAAATAAAATAATCTCTGACTAATTTACAGATAACTTTTGGAGAGTAACAGGGGAATACAGAGATAAAAGAGGCAACAAGATAATTCCTGCAATCTACACTGCCGCTGCTCACTTCAGGACCAGTCAATCTGAGGACGTTCTGAGCTAAAAGACTCAAAACAACTAAGGACAACTGGCAATCAGCAAATGACCCTGGTGGTCATCTGCTATAAGGACAGATCTAGTGAACTACTGTACTCCATTTGAGTTAAAAAGCCAATTTGGACTATTCACTATTTTCAGAGCCATAGGAATGTCTCAGGGGCAAATTCAGACCTGGTGTAAGAGGTGCAACTTCTATTAAGCCAATGGTGTTACATCCTTCTCCAGCAGTTCTGAACTTGACCTTCGTGGTCATATAACCCATTATTAAAAAATAGCCATATTTAAAGATCTGTAATAAATGCAGGCTATTTTTATAAATACACTTGGAAAAATGGGTCATATCTATCTATCTATCTAATCTCATTTTATATCTATCTATCTATCTATCGATAGATATAGATAGATATAAAATGGTTTTTTCACTGGTTTTTTTCCCCCCCATGTCCCCGTGCCTGAATGCACTTAAGGTATTAGAATCTCTCCTCTTAAACATGAAATTCTTGGTAGAAAGTGTCTGCATCCACAACTAAAGAAAAAATGGTTTCACTAATAATAAATATAACTTTATATATAGAGATATATTATTCTTTCATTTGCAAAGCAAGGACTAATGTTGGATCAGCTTTTTAAGCTTCTTAAATCTGTAAGTAGCTTTGTGGCTGGAAAAGAAGTTTAACCTGTGCTCAATAATCCTACTGCACCTTAGTACAGTACCTTAGAATCCAGTGATTTACAGAAGCCTCTTCAACCTTATTCTTTACTGCTTAGTTTTCACTGCTAAATTTGGGTGGAAATTGAATTAGATTCCCACAGGCAGTATGGAAAATTGGGGAAAATAGCTTTTTTCTGATTCCCCCTCTGTGGAGTTTAATATATCTAGCAGGGAATGTATAACCCAGGCAAAGGGAGCATACTTTCCTTTCTTGATGGCCTACTTTTAACTAGTTCGGAGAGCTTGAAATTTTACAAATAAAATCCCAAAGGTCAAGCATGATCCACTGTACTTCATGAGTAAAACTACTCCTGGGCCTCCTATAGCTAAAAATGTGATTCTGAAATAAAACTTAATGGAGACTGAGCTGCTGCACCTGATTCAGATCCAACCAGCACAATGACATGGCTGGACAACGCTGAATTTAAATACAAATAATATCTCTCTGTGGTGCTGGTCACATTGGTGAATACTTACATGAGTTCTGCTTACAGGAACGGAGATACTTTCCTGAGTTCAGTGCTTACCAATGTGAATAAGGGCTCTGTCACAGCTCAGGCCAACTGCACCTCCGTTTCCCCTTTGCAGTTCAGTAAAGGCATCTACTCTCAGGCCTTCAGCTCTGTCCTCAGAGACAGTACACAGTGTAATTGCTACAGTTATAAGTCAACATACAGTTTTTTTTAAGGAAGCCTATTTTATCCCTACGATAAAAGCATTACAAAGAAAACATATTAAAAACAATAAAAGAACCTACATGCATTCTCAAGATCACCCCCAGCCCATTCTACAAGGGCTCTGGCTAGTGTCAGTCCTTCCAACCCTTCCTTAATGATTGGGGCTCTTCATAGACCGGAGGTTCTGTCTGTTTGCTGGATCAGAATGAAGGTCCTGAATCAGCTTAAGATCAGGCCATTTATTCAAAAGTTCTTTCTTTGTCTGTTGGTCCCTGGTGAATCCAGATTGGATCTTTAAACTGTCCTCATATAACAGGTGCTCAATAGACAAAAGGTCCGCTGTCAGTGCAAAGCTTCCAAGGCTGAGTCCCTAGGTGGGGGTTGCCATTCCCTCCTCCCCTGTACATCCTACGAATTCCACTTCACACATATTGTCCCAAAAGATGAATCATATCTGCTGTGTGTTCAACTTAGTCTTTTGCAGTTCAGATTATCTCCCAGAGAGTGTATTAATCCTTGTCCCCAGTAAAGAAGTTCCATACAATCCTACAACAGTACACAATACAATGGACCCAAACGGTATTAAAAGTAATGCAATAAGGTTTAATTTAATTCCATAAGAATTTGCCCAGGATATTTCAGGATAGTGTCATATCTGTCACAGGCTGAACAATCGTGCCCCCTATATCTGCATGTATGTAGTGATGTCTGTTTGTGCACGCTATTTTACCTTTCTGAGATCAAATGATACCTACTGATCTTTCTTTGACACTGCTCCATATTACAGATTGCAGTATTCCTCATGTAACTGACTAGTAGAGAGATTGCCTCCTTTCCTGTCTTCCTTAAAGAGGGTAGAAAGAATATTCTGTTCTAAAATGCCACCCAATGATTCCCCTTCCATATACTGTAACAGTGAGAGTCAATTTATCTCAGATCAAGCAATAAAAGTGTTTACTGGAAGATACAGCAGAGAGAGAGAGAGAAGGAAAAAAGAAGCAATAGATTCTGAACTCTTGTTCTACCCTGAAAAGTTATTCTGTAAAAAGGGCATAGTGGGGTTCACCACTGTTCTTTCTCAGTGGTCCCCAAATCAAATTAGCTCACTGAACAAGTAAAATAAAAACTTTTTCTATAAGCCAACTCTGTAAACTTAGAATTTGAAAGTCAAACTAGGATATTCCTAGTTTGCACCTCAGCAACTATAGAGATTGGCAGCACTGGAACTCTGAATCACCCAACCAGATGCAAAACCTTGAAGAAGAAACATCTCTGCTTTTGGGGTTCAAAAGCAGAAGTTAGGTGCTGCTCCACATCCCTTTACTATGTCTGGCAGTGGTTTCTGGAATGTGGGCCTATCAGTCTCCAAACCACCCTCCCTCAGATTCTGCAGGCTGCTTCCTTTCACAGTCTCTTTATAGGGGGCTTCCAGAACAGACCCGACTCCACCTAATACAACTGAGTCTTCTGCGGGGATGGCAGCTGGCCTGACCAAAAGGACCTTAAGGAATAGCACAATCCATTTCTACAGTTCCCAGCTGAATCAGTTGATGCCGCTCATTCCCTAGTAAAGACCCATGTATGTAATGTCCATTATTCTCCCTTGTGAACTTCTTTGCACTTTTGGGTTTTAGCTAGGACCAGAACTGAAAGTGGCAAAATACCAAAAGTCATTCACATGATATTGCTGGCTATGCCAAAAATGGGAACTACCTACATCTTGAAAGAAATCTTGTTACAGCAGACCAAAGAGGTTCAGATAAGCTTTGGCTAAGTAGGCATCCTGAACTTACACTTCCAGCCTTTTGAAGTACACAATTCACTAAACAAAATGATGACATCCAGTAGTCACCCTGAAATCAGATAATGAGGGCCAGATCCTCTGCTGTAAATTGGCATAGCTCCATTAACTTTTCCAACTGAGGATGTGGCACAAAGTTCTGAAACTCCACAACTTCAACTCCTCTAACTTCCTCTCCATCCTCTTAAATATGCTGTACAAACACAGATGAAACAAATGGTCTCTACCCCAAGAGGCTTCCAATCAAAATACCTTCAGCCTCTCCCTTCATTATGATTGCACCAACATTTCTTGGGTATTGATATTAGTACAAACGAATAACTTACTTAAATATGAGTGGCATGATATGGCCCATATTTAGAAGACTGCTACAGTACATATAGCGTTACTAATCCTCATATGAATTTTTAGCTTTCCTGTTTCAAAATGTGACATTCAAGTGAGACATCTTTTTTTTTAAAGGAAGAATTGAAAATGTTTGATAGTGCAAGTGTTTAGAGCCAGCAAGTGTAGAACTACTGCAAAACACAGGAGAGACAGTAGCATGTTAGGTAAACTTCTTCAAAGGATCTAAATACTTAAGCATTTGAAGGTACTCTGATTTATTGACTAGATAAAAAGCATTTTAAAAAATCAGAAATATATTTTACCAATAGAAAAGAACAGCTTCAGAGCCATTCCAGTCTCTTAGGTAAGTAAAGAGCATTTAAAAAAAAAAGCTATCCATGTATGCACTAGACCAGAACAGCTAGTTCAGAGCCATTTCAGGTCTAACATGTAGAAAATATGTATTTTCACATTAAATACAGACTTATTTAACAGAGCGGATTGAACCCAATGACTTTTCAACTTTTCCTTTTAGTTTCTCTTTCCTATTAGTTCCCCAACCCTATTTATTAAAGAATGTAAATAGGTGCTTAAGTTAAGTACATGCATAATTCCCATTTAGGCTGTAGGCCAGTGGTTTTCAAACTTCTTTTCTGGGGATCCAGTTGAAGAAAATTTTTGATGCCCGTGACCCAACAGAGCTGGGGATGAGGGGTTTGGGAGGGGCTCAGGGCTGGGGCAGAGGGTTGGGGTGTGAGATGAGGGCTGCGGGGTCGGGCTGGGAATGAGAGGTTCAGGGTGTGGGGGGGCTCTGGGGTGGGGCAGGGGGATGGGGTGCAGGAGGGGTCAGGGCTCTTGGCTGGGGGTGCAGGCTCTGGGGTGGGGCTGGGATTGAGGGGTTTAGGGTGCAGGAGGAGGCTCTGGGTTTGGGTGGGGCTCAGGACTGGGGCAGGGGATTGGGGAATGGGCTTACCTTGGGCGGCTCCTGGTCAGTGGCACAGCCAGGGGTGCTAAGGCAGGTTTCCTGCCTGTCCTGGCACTGCGGACCACGCTGCGCCCTGGAAGCGGCCAGCAGCAGCAGCAGGTCCAGCTCCTAGTGTGGAGCCAGTGCTCGGGGCGGAGTCAGTGCGCAGAGGTCCCCCCACCTAGGAGCCAGACCTGCTGCCGGCCGCTTCCGGGGCACAGTACGGTGTTAGAACAGGTAGCCTGCCTTAGCTGGGCAGCACCACCGTCGCGGTGACCCAGTGCCTTACATTCCATGACCCAGTACTGGGTGGTGACCCACAGTTTGAAAACCACGGCTATAGGCCCATTGCAGCGCTTAAGGACTTTTCTGATTTGGACAAGTGAGGGAGTGTCTCTAAGCAATGGACTGGAATCATGGTTCCTGGGTTCTATTCCAAATTCCGTTACTGACTCCTCTCCGCTTTTTTATAATGCCAATCATTACAGTATCTAGGTGCTCAGCTGGTAAAATAGATCAGCATGGAAATGTCCATTGTGGATCTTGTAGAGAATTCTGCTCTTTGGCTTTCCAAGGATCTAGGAATCTCTACTGGGTATTATTTTTTGTTTTTCCTTAAAGATTTCAGTTCTGATGGAAAAGCAGCACACTCTAAAAATCAGTCTGTTTTTGCTGGCAGCTTTTTTCACAAGCATCTTTAACTGAGAACACTTTGGGTCAGATTCTCAGCTGGTGTAAATCAGTGTGGCTCTATTGATCTCAAGGAACTAATTCAAAGGACAGAGTCTGACGAATGTATCTGCAGATTTCATACATTTTCATCCTGGGCTTTGGTAGCTGCATTGTTTCAGTGGAGCACATTTTTCTTAGTGGGCCATGGATGGAAAGATGATCTCTGATTATTCTTTGATGGCTTTGAAAGTCAGGACCAAGATCTTGAACTAACACAGGATGTGAACTGGGAGCCAGTGAAGAGTGTGAAATCCAAGAGTGATGTGCTTTTGGGAGTTAGACTACTGAGAAGGTGAGCTACTGTGTTCTGCATTATTTGGAGCCTCCTTGTTGCTCCAAACTTTAAACCCAGGGAATTACAATAATCTAATCTGGAGGTGCCATATTTGTGGACCACTGTGGTCAGATTTCCTTCTGAGAAGAGGCAAAGTCTCCTAATAAACTGAGAGTGGATAAAAACATTTCTTGCCACTGTAGCTAACTAGTCATTCAAGGTTAATGATTAACTGGGCAAATCAGACCTTATATCATTTGCCAAACATTTGCCTTCAGTATAAGGGCAGTAGATAGATGCCTCTGAGCTAGTTCCTCAAAACATTTCTCCCTTCTCACTAGAATCACTATGATCCTATCCAACTCAGTATAAGCCACTGGTCTTCATCCACAGCAATGGCTGCATCTATTGCAAAGAAAATATAAAAGCTGATGTCATCAACATATTGCTAACAGCACAGCTTCTGGTGTCTAAGGCCTGGTCTACACTACGAGTTTAGGTCGACTTCAGCAGGGTTAAATCGAATTAAGCCTGGACACGTCCACACGACGAAGACCTTTCTTTTGACTTAAAGGGCCCTTTAAACCGGTTTCTTTACTCCACCTCCGACGAGGGGATTAGCGCTAAAATCGGCCTTTGCGGGTCGGATTTGGGGTAGTGTGGATGGAATTCGACGTTATTGGCCTCCGGGAGCTATCCCACAGAGCTTTATTGTGACCGCTCTGGACAGCACTCTCAACTCAGATGCACTGACCAGGTAGACAGGAAAAGCCCCGCGAACTTTTGAATTTCATTTCCTGTTTGCCCAGTGTGGAGAGCACAGGTGACCACGCAGAGCTCATCAGCACAGGTAACCATGATGGAGTCCCAGGATCGCAAAAGAGCTCCATCATGGACCAAACGGGAGGTACGGGATCTGCTCGCCATATGGGGAGATGAATCAGTGCTAGATGAACTCCGTAGCAGTAAACGAAATGGCAAAATATTAGAAAAGATCTCCAAGGCCATGAAGGACAGAGGCCATAACAGGGACGCACAGCAGTGCTGCGTGAAAATTAAGGAGCTAAGGCAAGCCTACCACAAAGCCAGAGAGGCAAATGGAAGGTCAGGGGCAGAGCCGCAAACATGCCGCTTCTACGCGGAGCTGCATGCCACTTTAGGGGGTGCAGCCACCACTACCCCAACTGTGTGCTTTGACTCCGTCAATGGAGAAACACGCAACAGGGAAGCAGGTTCGGGGTACGTGGAAGATGATGATGATGATGATGATGAAGACAATGAAGAGAGCTCACAGCAAGGAAGCGGAGAAACCCGTTTCCCCAACAGCCAGGATATGTTTATCACCCTGGACCTGGAACCAGTAACCCCCAAACTCACCCAAGGCGTGCTTCCAGACCCTGAGGGCACACAAGGGACCTCTGGTGAGTGTACCTTTGTAAATATTACACATGGTTTAAAAGCAAGTGTGTTTAATGAGTAATGATTAATTTGCCCTGGCAACCGCGGCCAGAACAGCTACTGGAAAAGTCTGTTAACGTGTATGGGGATGGAGCGGAAATCCTCCAGGGACATCTCCAGAAAGCTCTCCTTCATGTACTCCCAAAGCCTTTGCAAAAGGTTTCTGGGGAGGGCTGCCTTATCCCGTCCGCCATGGTAGGATACTTTACCACGCCAGGCCAGTAGCACGTAGTCTGGAATCATTGCATAACAAAGCATGGCAGCGTATGGTCCCGGTGTTTGCTGGCATGCAGACAACATCCATTCCTTATCTCTCTTTATTATCCTCAGGAGAGTGATATCATTCACGGTCACCTGGTTGAAATGGGGTGATTTTATTAAGGGGGCATTCAGAGGTGCCCGTTCCTGCTCAGCTGAACAGAAATGTTCCCCGCTGTTAGCCACATGGTGGGGGGGAGGAGTGAAGGGATCATCCCAGAGAATTGTGTGTGTGTGTGTGTGGGGGGGGGTAGTTGGGTTTGTGCTGCATGTTAACCCGGAAACCTCAGCCCCTCCTTTTACATTGCAAACCCATTTTAAATGGCCAACCCAAGGGGTCCTTGGTATGGGAAATGAGGGCGCTACTGTTTGAAACCATTCCCACATGTTATGAGGGTTAAAAAAGTCAAAAGACTATGGCTTACCATGGCTGCTTGTAAGGCGAATTCTGTTGCCTGGCACCGCGTGAGTGATCTCTCACACCAAACCGGCAGGCCCTCAATATAAGAGGAAAAATGCGACCTTGTAACGAAAGCACATGTGCTGTGTAATGTGAACAGCAAAATTTAATGTGAAAGAGTGTTCTCTAAAATGTCTTTTTTAACCAACTCTCTCTTGTCCTCCACCAGCTGCAAATGTTTCTCCTTCTCCTAGAGGCTAGCAAAGATTAGAAGGAGAAAACGGTGGGCTCGGGATGTTAAGTTCACGGAACTCCAGATGTCCTCCCATGCTGAAAGAGCACAGCAGAATGCGTGGAGGCAGTCAATGTCAGACTATAGAAAAGAATAATATGAACGAGAGGAGAGGTGGCAGGTTGAATCGCGGGATGAACAGAGCAAGTGACTGGCTGAAGATGATAGGTGGTGTCAGCTTGCAGACAGAAGGCAAGAGTCGATGCTCCGGCTGCTGGAGCATCAAACTGATATGCTCCTGCCTATGGTTGAGCTGCAGGAAAGGCAGCAGGAGCAGAGACCGCCGCTACAGCCCCTGTGTAACCAACAGCCCTCCTCTCCAAGTCCCACTTTCTCCTCACCCAGACACCCAAGAACATGGTGGGAGGGCCTCCGGCCACCCAGCCACTCCATCCCAGATGATTGCCCGAGCATCGGAAGGCTGGCCTTCAATAACTGTTAAAGTTTTAAACTGCAGTGTGTCCTTTTCCTTCCCTCCTCCCCCACCCATCCCGGGCTACCTTGGCAATTATCCCCCTAGTTGTGTGATGAATTAATAAAGAATGCATGAATGTGAAGTAACAATGACTTTATTGCCTCTGCAAGCGGTGCTCAAAGAGGGGAGGGGAGGCTGGGGTGGTTGGTTTACAGGGAAGTAGAGTGAACCGGGTGGGGGGTGGCGGAGGGTTCATCAAGGAGAAACAAACAGAAGTTTCACACAGTAGCCTGGCCAGTCACAAAACTCGTTTTCAAAGCTTCTCTGATGCGCACTGCGCCCTGCTGTACTCTTCTAATAGCCCTGGTGTCTGGCTGCACGTAATCAGCGGCCAGGCAATTTGCCTCAACCTCCCACCCTGCCATAAATGTCTCTCCCTTACTCTCACAGATATTGTGGAGCGCACAGCAAGCACCAATAACAATGGGGATATTCTTTTTGCTGAGGTCTGAGCGAGTCAGTAAGCTGAGCCAGCGCGCTTTTAAATGTCCAAATGCACATTCCATCACCATTCGGCACTTGCTCAGCCTGTAGTTGAACAGGTCCTGACTACTGTCCAGGCTGCCTGTGTACAGCTTCATGAGCCATGGCATTAAGGGGTAGGCTGGGTCCCCAAGGATCACGATAGGCATTTCAACATCCCCAATGGTTATTTTCTGGTCCGGGAAGAAAGTTCCTTCCTCCAGCTTTCGAAATAGAGCAGAGTGCCTGAAGACGTGAGCATCATGTACCTTTCCCGGCCATCCCATGTTGATGTTGGTGAAATGTCCCTTGTGATCAACCAGGGCTTGCAGAAGCATTGAAAAGTACCCCTTGCGGTTTATGTACTCGGTAGCTTGGTGCTCCGGTGCCAAGATAGGGATATGGGTTCCGTCTATCGCCCCGCCACAGTTTGGGAATCCCATTGCAGCAAAGCCATCCACTATGGCTTGCACGTTTCCCAGAGTCACTACCCTTGATATCAGCAGGTCTTTGATTGCCCTGGCAACTTGGATCACAGCAGCCCCCACAGTAGATTTGCCCACTCCAAATTGATTCCCGACTGACCGGTACCTGTCTGGCGTTGAAGCTTCCACAGGGCTATCACCACTCGCTTCTCAACTGTGAGGGCTGCTCTCATCCTGGTATTCTGGTGCTTCAGGGCAGGGGAAAGCAAGTCACAAAGTTCCATGGAAGTGCCCTTACGCATGCGAAAGTTTCGCAGCCACTGGGAATCATCTCAGATCTGCAACACGATGCGGTCCTACCAGTTTGTGCTTGTTTCCCGGGCCCAGAATTGGCATTCCACGGCATGAACCTGCCCCAGTAACACCATGATTTGCACATTGCTGGGGCCCGTACCTTGTGTGAGGGCTGTGTCCATGTCAATTTCCTCATCGCTCTCGTCGCCGCGCTGCAATCGCCTCATCGGCTGGTTCTGGTTTTGTTTTGGCATGTTCTGGCTCTGCATATACTCCAGGACAATGCGTGTGGTGTTCATAGTGCTCATAATTGCCGTGGTGATCTGAACGGGCTCCATGATCCCAGTGCTATGGCGACTGGTCTGAAAAAAGGCACGAAACTGACGGAGGGAGGGGTGAGTGACGACATGGCGTACAGGTACAGGGAATTAAAATCAATAAAGGTGGCTGTGCATCAGGGAGAAACACAAACAACTGTCACACAGAATGGCCCCCCCCAAAGATTGAACTCAAAACTCTGGGTTTAGCAGGCCGTTGATTTCACGGAGGGAGGAGGAAGCAAATGAATACATCTATTTTTTACATCTTAAGCTGGCAGCAGACGGTGCAGCATGACTGATAGCCCTCGGCATCTTCTGGGTGCTTGGCAGAAGATACTGTACTATGACTGCTAGCCATCATTGTCAAGACGGTTTAATAGGACTGCTGGCAGGACTGAGTCTCCAGGAGACAAAGCATTTCTGCCCAGATGCCTATGATTGAACTAGAGTACGACGACGACGGATACCAGTCGTAATACACCATCTACTGCCAAAAGGCAAAGGGCTGCTGCTGTGTAGCAATGCAGCCCCACGTCTGCCAGCACCTATACAGCCGATGAAGGCTACCAGTCATATTGCACCGTCTACTGCCAAAAGGCAATTACCTGCTGCTGTGTAGCAATGCAGTACCACGTCTGCCGGCACCCAGATGACATATGGTGATGGTGAGCTGAGCGGGCTCCATGCTTGCCGTGGTATGATCTGGTAAAAAGGCGCGAATTGATTGTCTGCCGTTGCTCTGACGGAGGGGGAGGGGCCTGACGGCATGTACCCAGAACCCCCCGCGACACTGTTTTGCATCATCAGGCATTGGGATCTCAACCCAGAATTCCAGTGGGCGGCAGAGACTGCGGGAACTGTGGGATAGCTACCCACAGTGCAATGCTCCGGAAGTCGATGCTAGCCTCGGTACTGTGGATGCGGTCCGCCGGCTTCATGCACTTAGAGCATTTTATATGGGGACACACACAATCGACTGTATAAAACTGATATCTATAAAACCGGCTTCTATAAATTCGACCTAATTTTGTAGTGTAGACATACCCTAACTGTTCTCAGAGGTTTCATATAGGTATCAAAGAGGAAGTGGACAGAAAAGAACCCTGTCAAACTTTACAAGTAAGGACTCTTGGAGAGTACCCATTACTGTTCTGTGGGTCCTGTTTGAGAAGAATTACTATTGGAACTGTAATGTTGTGCTGTTTACACAGTTATATCACGTAAACAGGTTGGTAGAACCCTGAGATCAACTGTTTGATTCTACAGAAAGGTCAAAGTTGCATGGGAATTGAGATTTACCCTCTATCCATCATCATGAGGTTATCCATTTGTGATATGTTTGTTGTTGTTTGCCATAATCCAGTGAAACTTCTGATTGCAAAAGGTGGTGGCAATCTAGGCAAATCGCCTAATCTGTCTGTGCCTCAGTTTGCCCATGTATAAAATAGGGAAAATATGGAGGTCACCATTAAAAAGTTAGTGTTTGCCAATAGTTATCACATATTTAGATCCTATTTTAAGCACAAGGCATTACTGTGGTATCTCAGATACCATTGTATGCTAAAAGTTATGGACTACAGTACCAATGAAGTCTGTATTATAATCTGACCAAACTGTTTGCAAATGTGACTTGAGATCCTCTTGTGAAAGGTGTTGTATTAAGTCAGTAAAGAGATTTATTATACTGTGACCCTTAAATCACAGCTTTAAAAAATCCTTAAGTGTCACAGTTTTTGCTTTGGAAAGGAAGGACCAAAAGTGAACATTAGATTTTAATTTTCTGGATTAAGATCAGTGTGCATTACCACTTTAATTTTATTTAGTGACACTTCTTTTCTTTAATTAACACCAGTCTTACATCTGCTCAGCAGCAATCCCAAGAAAGTTGCTCTAAGATGCAAGTGATTACACTGAACTTCCTATCTTTATTTGTAAGTAGTATTCCCCAGCATCCTATACCCTTTCCCCCACTGTGCCACTAAAAAGGAACAATTTGTTGTGTGGGAGGTCTAAAATTGTGGAGATTATATTACCATCTGAGTGGACATGGTTACAGCACCATTCAAAAATGTCACTTAACTCTCTGTCAGGGGAAAATTTTGTTCTTACATGCAGAGAGACCCAAGTGAGTTGTTATATATCTGTGTCAACCATAATTATTGGACAGATCTGACTGAAGTGGCAGTATCTTTATCTTCTGCTTAGAGAAGAGCCATGGAGTAGCAACTACTGTGTCACAATAGGGAATACAGTACATTTGTGAACAGAAATGAAAATCATTGTCATGTGAACTGTATTCCTGCTACAAGAGAAACAAGCAAGGTTAATTTTAAACTGGTTTATATAATTTCCTGAAGGAAACAAAAGGAAAAAGCTGTGTTGGAGAATATCAGTTGTGTGTTCCCACACTAGGGAAACTAGCTTAGTGAAGCAGTACATCTGTTGCTCTTTTCAATAGATTTTAAAGCATTTCTGTGTAAGAGCCCCCTAAGTACTGATATTAAAGATTAGATTGGGCCTTAATAGCCACTGCTGCAGTAAGGGTGTGTAGAGAGGCACTTTGCTAGCTACAATGACTTATGATCAGCCTCCAAAGGAGAGACAATGCCTTTGGTGCTCTGAAGGAACCCTTCCAGGAGTGGCATAGGATATCTCATCTTCACGTCACTGCCCCCCTTGGGTGTCTAGCACTACTGCTACCATTTGTGTTCTTCCCTTTTTACCCCATTTTTACTTTATATCCTAACAAGGAGACTTCTACCTTCCATTTAACCAAATACACAGCAGCTAGGAAGTGACTTGTTTCTAAAGAGATAATGAGCCATGGTTACGAGAGAAAAAAATGTAAAACAGAACCATTTACTCAAGTTGACTAATCCTGTCAGAGAAACAAAAATTCAAAGGCTGAGCAGTTCATTCAAGGGGATCTTATGAAAATATCTGGCAGGCCAAACTGAGCAGGCCTCATATGTTAACAGGTGGAGAAAAATATGGGAACTGCCAGGAAAATGAAGGCAGAGCTGGTGTTGGGGGACAGCACCAAAGCTGCAAGCAGTTGGTGAGAAACGTCCATGCCTTCCTCTCCTGGAAGGTAGCCAGAAAAAAGAGAAAAGAAAAACTGAATATATCAGATTTTTTTCCTCATCCTACATATGCTTGCCAGCTTCTGCTCCAGGTGTACCAACAATACACAGCCAGCAACAAAATACCACTCAAGTACCAAGGCTGAGTCCTGGCACCAATTAATGCTCTGCAGTAAATATAGTCATACATGAGCTGTATCCAGGCAATGTTCCTGAAAAGCCTGGGATTGGAACTCTCCCAGAAAGAAAATGGACTTTTTTATTTCTTTTGGGAATATTCAAATGGTAAAATCACGCTCTAATTTTCAGTGAATGCCAGCGTGAAAGGTCTAGATACTGACAAGATACTTGGGGTAGAGTGTGGGGTGGTGGATGCTTTCCGAGTCTTAATTCGGACAAGACAGCTAATGGCACACGTGCCTCCTAAGTGACTTGGACTGTTGATTTTTTTTCATTTGTGTATTTAACTAGTTTTATATGAATTATACTCAAATGTATAATCTCTTTATTTTTTCTAACTGTATCAGCTATCTTATTTCACAGTCCCCTCTTCCAGTCCTGCTGGTTATTCGTTTGTATTAATATCAATACCAAAGAAATGTTGGTGCAATCATAATGAAGGGAGAGGCTGAAGGTATTTTGATTGTAAGCCTCTTGGGGTAGGGACCATTTGTTTCATCTGTGTTTGTACAGCACCTCTGATAATGCGGTACTGGTTTATGACTAGGGTTCCTAGTTGCTACTGCAATACAAGTAATAATTATTAATAGTAATAGTAAATATCCTCTTCCTGCTCCCCACAATGTTTTGCTATCCCAGTAATCACTATTTGTGTTACGGCAGCACCAAAAAGGCCCTGAGATCAGGGACATCTTTGCTTCTCTTCCCCATGCCATAATGCCACAGTTGCAGTCAGCATGGGCATCCGAGCTGGATCCCCCTCATTTCAAAAATTAGGGGGTGGCTGACAGGGCATTCTCTGAGGGCTCCAAGACTTGCTCCACCTCCTGACCCCCAGCCTGAAATAGCCCAAATTTGTTGACTTTCTGGGCACTTTTCAAAAGACACCTGTTTGACTAGGTTGTCAGACAGGGCTGAGGATTTGCTTCCCATAACACTGCCAGGATGGAAGAGTTTCACTGTAGGCACCTGAATTCCTGTTGAAATTATTACGTTAGTGCTGCTGGGATTTTACTGTGTTAATGTTAGGGATAATGGTGTCATAAGGTGCCCACAGTCTTGGACTGGCATCCTTGATATAATTTTTAATCTTAAAATAAATAAATACATAAATAAAAGTTGTGCTAAACATGGTACACATACATAGTAAGGGACAGTCCTCTCATCAGTTTTACACAATTTATATGACTGATGAAATACTCTTCAAATTAGCATCAATTCAAATAGTCAATGGGAAGATGCTCGAGAACAAAAGGCCACAACAGAGCCCTATATATGTGTTGCCAGTATGAGGATTTAGATATATTTCAAAAGTGGGTTCTCATTTGTAGTGCCTACCTTGAGTTATCTTCGGCCTGGTTTTCAGAAATGCTGAGAACCTTTAACTCTATTTAAAATTAATGGGAGCACTCGGTGCTCTTTCCTCTGATAATCCAGGCACTTTTGAGTATTTGGGCCTTACCTTCTTTATTTTTAAATCAAAACAAACAAACAAACAAAAACATAAAAAGAAATTTAAAGAACATTTCTGACTGCCTATCATGCTAAAGTAGCCATCTTCAGTTTTTAACTTGTAAACTCCAAAGCGCTGAAGTTTCTTTTCACAGTGTAATTCCTTCTGAAATAACTGTGATAAGAATTATTTGCCACTGAAAAATTTAGAATGATAAAAAAACAAAATGGCTTTACTTGGTGTACTATGCACAGTACATTAAAATCAACCTAGTATCATAGAATCATAGACGTTAGATACAGAAAAGACTGATCAGGCTATTTTGTTTCCTAGCCCCACTACTGCAGAAATACAGCACATTCAAGTTATTTGTTTGGTCTACTTTTAAAGCATACAGGAAGTAAGGCTTCCACTATGTCTTTTTCTGTAATTTGGGGAACCAATCCTTCTTTCATTCACTCTTTTTCCATGACCAGTTTTGTCCCCATAGCTGAAAGCCCTTTTTGTTTCTTTTTCCAAGAATATATGTGATTATTGCTTAATTTTAGACATAATTTTGTTGCTCCCTACAGTAAGGTATGGAAGCCTTGAACCTGCAAACACTTAAGCCCATATGCAATCTTTCTCATCAATATAATTCTGTTGAAGTCAATGGAGTAAAGTTACAAATATTGAGTGTTAGCAGGATTGATGCCTAAGTTGTTATGGGTCAAATTTAATGGCGTTACACTATGGATAAATCTGGCTTTGTACATGATAGCTAATAGATGGTCTGTGGTCTCTGTATTTGAGGAAGGATGGTCTTGTGGCTACAGAATTCCTGCTTCTGCAACAGACTTCCTGTGCAATATCATACAAGTGTCTCTGTGCCTCAGCACCCTCTCTGCAAAATGGGGATGCTGTTATTCCTTTAGCTCAAGCGATAGATGCCTATAATTTGGAGCTGAAGGTTCACGGTTCTGTTCTGAGATGAGACTGGAGGATCATAATGATCCCTTTTGGTCTTAAAATCCAGAAACACATTTGTTATTTATTATTTCATTACAGTGATGTTCATGTTTCATTTTTAATAAGTCATGAGTAAATCAAAGAATGTTTGGAAGCAGAATACAACGAGAGCTGAACTGCACTGTCCACTAAGGTGTTATAAGCATGTTCTTCTTGTCTCTGAAAACAGACATGCTGGGAGGTTGAATCTGATCCAGTTGCTTTAATATTCCACTACTAGAAGAATCAAACAACTTCATTTATATTTAAAAAGTTTCAAATCAATATCTCTCTTCATTTTGTATTGCCCTACCAGCATAACTATAGCTAACTGAAAATTTTAGGAATAGATTGCCTGTTATGAATAATTTATTCCAATCATAGGGGAAAACAAATTGTAAAATACTGCTGACAAAAACAATGTATATATATTTATATTAAGGAATAAACCTTTCTATCTCCATCTTGCCTAACTTAGCTTTTAAAATCCTTTAGTCTCTTTTCCCTTTTTAAATGTCATTCAGGCTTCCCACAATCATACTCTCCAATGAAAAATGTAAAGGCTGTGTCTATTCTCAAAGAACATTTGAGCTAACCTGAAGAGGAAAAAAGCCGAAAACTCCAACCACTCAAAATATTATACATGGTATAAACATAAAATGAACCCTATAACTGTTTTACCCCCCACTGTTACTGAACTCACTGCCCTGAGGCTGTGCACATTCAAAGAGGAAATAAACACTTCCCTATGCCATATGTAGCGTAGTTGTAGCTGTGTCAGTTCAAGGATAATAGAAGGACAAAGTGGGCGAGGTAATAACTTTTATTGAACCAACTTCTTTTGGTCATAGAGACAAGAAGAAGAGCTCTGTGTGGCTGAAAATCTTGTCTCTCTCACCCACAGAAGTTGGTCCAATAAAAGATATTACCTCACCCACCTTGTGTCCCTATGGCATGGCATTCTTTTAGCCAGGGACGAAATTTAAGGAGACTGCAGCCCAAAGCAGGCACTCTTTGGCTGAGCTCTGCAGCCAGAGAAAAGAAGAGAGAATGTGTTGTTCTGAAGACTGTCACAGATCTGCCTCATAATGGAGAGCAAACGGGGTGATTGGGGAGGCTTACAGCAAATTTTCCGTAGTCAAGCCCCTTTATACAAGGCAGCATATCAACTCTAAATTATGAGACCAGGTTTATGCACCAGAAATCCTGTGAATTGTGCAGCACACTGGACATTAGGCAGTAAAGTTAATTGATTAGGAAATATTCTGATAAACTTAATTTTGTGGGATGAGGGAGTTGACATTTGCTACTGATACATTTTAGAGACAGTTTTCTGTCTTGCAAAGGCTAGGGGAATGATGGAACAGCAGGCAAGCAGCTCTGACAGGATTTAGGAGCTCCATGTGGCAGCCATGTTCTCCTATCCCCACAAGTACTACAGACCCCATCTACAGCAGACTGGCCAGATTTACCCACACCTATAGCCAGCCAAAGTGTTCCTCCTGGAAAGCTCCATAGGCCAGATATGTGCTATCTGGACTTCTTAAACCCCAATGGAGCTGCTCTTTCTGCATCTCTTAAGGGTGTAGTGCACCTCAAGAGCAGAAAAGGACAGCTTTTAGTGGATTTCATGATGTACAAAGATTTATCATTATGTGAAGCAAATTGACCAAAAGAAAGTTTGGGATGATTTGTGTGGCCACATAATCCCATCACACATAGGGAACAAGCTGCTGTGATCTGGCCAACCAGTTAGCAGAAGACTCTTACTGTGTCTATTCATCTTTCTCTACATACTCAAGGCTTTTAGTCTATTTTTGCCACATTACCTCAAAGCCTCAGGATAATTTTACCCCTTATTACATGGTTGTCTCTGTGTTTTAACCTACCCAACTACAGTAGAACCTCAGAGTTACAAATACCTCGGGAATGGAGGTTGTCCATAACTCTGAAATGTTCGTAACTCTGAACAAAACGTTATGGTTGTTCTTTCAAAAGTCTACAACTGAAAATTGATTTAATACAGCTTTGAAACTTTACTATGGAGAAAAAAAACCTGCTTTCCTCTCAGGTTTTTAGTAATTTACATTTAACACTGTACTCTATTTGCTTTTTTTTTTTTTTTTTGGTCTCTGCTGCTGCCTGATTGCATACTTCTGGTTCCAAATGAGGTGGGTGGTTGACTGGTCAGTTCATAACTCTGGTGTTTGTAACTCTGAAGTTCTACTGTATCTCTAAAGACAAAGAGCGTGTTTTAAAAGAAGTATTTTCAATATATAGCAGATGCACAGATTCCCCTGGAAACAAATGTACTCTGGATAGAGAACTGTGATAACACTCTTGACAAAACAGTCTTCATGCCTCTCACTGTGACACTGTCACCTGCTCAAGGGGCTTGTCTGGCTGACAAGTGCCCTTGGTTGCTGTCTTCAAGTCTCTGAGCTTCAAGCCTCACCTATTTCTCTTAGGGCCATTCTTTCTCTGTCCTCTTGATGTGTTATAAGTATATCTGTTGTATCTCTGAAATCCATTTTCTTTTAAATATATAAAGAAGATACGTATATCTACGTGTTATGCCCCAGGCTACTGGAAAGCTCCTTAATGCAAAGCACTGGGATTTAACTAGTGATCAGGTTTACATTACACAAATATTCATTCACATAGCACTGAAAAAAGAATGCATTGGTGTCAGTGTACACCGTGGAATGGACTGTTGAGGAACAGTCTCTTCTTTGGATGTTCTAAGGACCTGGTCTGGAATCTGGAAGGGATGTCCCCAAAACATTGCTATAACAAAACACAAGCATAGACAAGCATACAACAAACAAAAACGTCTCTAAGTACTTCATAACCAATATACAACCTGTAACCACAGCAAGGCTCCAGATGCTGTTCTAGTTTTTCTCCCAGCTCACTAGCAGCACCTCAGTTTTACCCAGATTATGCTTCAGCCAACTCCCAGCCAAGTCCCAGTCATGGCCAAACACGGGGAAAGCAAACACACTGCACCAGATACCAAACTAGGTTTAGGGTCTGGAATACCTAATCTACTTTTTGGGGTCAAGAAGTTAATTGAAAATCCATGGACATTTTAGTGGTAATTCAGGCTAGTTAGAAAAACCATCTCTACTATACAAATCCTAAAGACTGTTTTATGCAGCAATAACAAACAAACAAACAAACAAACAAAAAAAAACCAAACAAAAAACCAAAACAACAATGTAGTCCACAGCGGCTTAAGTATAAGGTATTCTCTAATAGTAGCCGCTGAAGTTAATGGATAATACCCATTCCATCTCCAAAACTACTGGATCCCAGGTTTGTAAAAATTGAAAGAACAGGAGGAGAACTGAAACACGAAGACAAATATTTTAGGAGACCAAATCTAGAGCATGAAATGTTTATAAATTTAGAGAACTAGGACATCCAATGTGGTTTACATAGGGAGATTAATTGAAAAAAGAATCTCTGATAAAGACTATACTACTTGAGTATAAATGCTGTAGGCAGTTCATTTACTAACTGAGGTGAAGTTAACCCTGTGCAAACAAACCTTCAAAATCTGCTATGTTCTCTTTCAGGGAAGAGCAGTACACTGCCAAAACAAACACCTTCCAATTGGTTAGATGAGGATTTCTTCACTTTATGGCTCCATGTCCCCTCAAAGGGTTATTAAATAGCCTTAGGTGCCTCCATCCAGACAAAACACTTTTAGAATAGAAAGTAATTTTTTTTTGCCTCTCCATCCCATGCAGCTGTTTCTCTTTTACTATATTCCTCTAGTCACCATTCACCACTACAGCAATCAGGCAAATACGAAGGAGGGGAGAAAAATAACACAGCTTTGACAATCACGGTGTGGGGTGGGTTCAGATGCAGGACAAGCTTTTTCACTTGTAGAATGTTGGAAGTTAAATGACATTCTTATACTCTCCCTTGTCTACCTATTCATTTTAACGAACAGTTCCAGGAAGAGAACTCTGGCCCCAGCTCAGACCTGACAGCTCTCTTCCTGTGGTGCAAAGGGGAAAGAGTTGTCCTCACAGGGAAACTGGCCGTTCCAGTTGCATGGGGGCATCCCACGATGTTTTAAAGTTCTCGTAGCCAGCTTTATGCTGTCTAGCTCCAGCCCCCCTCCTATTAGAAGGGGTGTTCCAGGGGCATGCTATGGTCTGGAGGGGGCGTCTAGACATCGTAGATGCTAAGTAAGAGAGATGGACTGGCCCACAGTTTCATAAATGCAGTGAGAGAATCTAGAGCCCATTACAGCATGACAAGGCTACAGAAATAAAGCCACGGCAGATACTTTTTTAATTTCTAACCCCCAAAAACAACGGTTGGAAAGCATCTGATTGCCCACACTGCCAGGGTGCATGTGTCACAGTGAGCAGCAGCAGGCTCTCTAAGGAATCCTTTTCAGAGGCAAGGACTTTAATGCACTCTGCTGTACAAAAGACTCAACACATGTTGATGGGAGTCCAACTCTCTGCAATTCCTGTTTGTTTGGTTTCCAGTTCTCTCTGCCTTTTCTGGATTGGCCTAAGCAAAAACACTAAAGCAGTAACACCAGATCAAGGAGGTTAAAATTAATATGCCTGTATTAACTTCAGTAAATACCATCCTGAAAGCCTACAGATTCCTAATGCACAAGACAGTTAGAAGGGGAAATAAATAAAATCAGCATTATCAAAAATAAGAGTCAGAAATAATATTCCTGCTGCTGATCTATCCCTGGTAACTTGCATTAAAATATATATACAGTGTTCTAGAGACTGAAGCAGTGCTACAGTTCAATAAAACTAATGCAATTAAAAGGGTAGGAAGCTTGGTTTTTCCCTTGCTTGCAGTTTAAAATGAGAACTTCCTAAGACACATGACCATTGTTGGAATCCAATTCAATACCCCAGCTTATCAAATTCCTGACTGTGGCATTATGCCTTTAAGGTATTGAAGTGCTACTTATTGCAGGAGCTCTGTCTCTGAATGTTTCTGTGTAACTTTAAAGTGCAGCCACTCCATTTTGAACCCGACAAGTGTTCGTTTTGAGTCAAAATGGAGTTGCCAGATGCGTGCAGCCTTCAGACAGCTTTTCTTTTCATGTGAGCTAACAAAGGAAAACGTGTTCAGTACAAAAATCTCTCCTATTAGCAAATATAGTTATTTTAAAAAAGCTTGTATTGCTTTGCAGGACTTCACACCTACACAAAGCTCCAGGTTCTCGGGGATCCTGAGGAGCAAGCTTTGTATTGTGCAATTCATCCAGGGACACAGAATCTGCTGGGCTAATGAGCTCTCCTGCAGCCTCTTCTTCTGCAGGTGATTCCCTAGAAGCACAATCTTAACTCAAATACTGTAACACCCACATAGCCTTCCAAACAGAAACCAACAACAACCAGGGTCAAGAAAGGCGCAGTAGCTCTAGTATCTGAGTTCAGTGAAGTCATGTGCCTGCTGATTTTATTCCGTCAATGTGAATTGAATTAATTTCTGAGCTTCTTTTATGGTCAAGGCCATGTTTTGAGTACAGTATTAATCATTTGAACAGATCTATCCCCCTGATAAGGTATTAATGCAATGGATCACTAATGTGGCAGCTTGCACTTAAGCATCATGATAGTGACCCTGACCAGGAAATGATTGGAAAGGCAAGGATAAAGGACCTGTTCCTTTACCTTGAAGGTGCAACATTAGCCTAGGCAGGTACAGTCCCTCACTTTTGTCCCACTACTAATTTCCCCATGCATTACCTTGTCACTTGAGTCCCCAGAGGTGTTCATTAGGAAGGCAAGTGACAGCCTCCAATAATATATGTCTATCTTAAAATAATCAATCCTCTCTTGCAGTGGTGCTGTTTAATACTAATACTGTATGGTAGATTATTAGATGGAAGGTACACTTAGATTGTGTCTAGTGTAATACATTATCAGTCAGCAACATACTGATGATCTGTCACTTACAAAATAATGTCATCCGTGGAAAAGGGCCAAGCAGCAGGGGCAGGGGAGAAAGAGGGTTCAATTATATTTGTGGAAGAAACGATGTCCTGAGGAGAGTGTATAATGTATTGGCTGTTCAAAAGCGCTCAACGCAACTTGAGGAAAAAATCAGGCTCTGAGAGATGGTGGTTCAGATTGCTATAACAAAGGATCTGGCCTTGAAGTCAAGTTCAAGCTGAAGTATAAAATTATCTTTTACAATACATAGTTTGCTTGTGAAAACGAAAAGGGTAAGAGATGTATTAGTAATGTTGGCATTACCACAGGCAGCTGTTTTTAGATATTTGGTATTTTGGGGACATGAGTTTTGCATCATTATTAGAATTAAGGCTTACTACATTTTTCTGCAAACTTTCCAGCACTGAGCAGATGGTTACCCTATTACCAACCATTTGCATTTAACATATTGTAATGATTTATGTGCCACATGTCACTGAGCAAAGAAAAAACAGTCAGTGGCAACTAATTAGTTGAGTGTGAAGACACATATCTTAATGTACATATCCTTGTTGTAACCAAATTTTAATTTTTTGATAGTTTACAGGTTTAATGTGCAGTGTAACAGAAATACTGACAGCAATTAAACCTGAACCATGACATCCCTCTGTCACTATGATAGTTCTAGTATAATTACATCTGTACCAGCATTCCCATTAAAAGCCTGTAATTTGGGGGATGGGTGCGGAGGGCAGGTTATAATAATTCTTTGTACTTTTATATAGGACCTTCCTTCAGAGGATCTCAAAGTACTTTGTAAGCACTGATATCTCAGAGCCTAGCTCAAGTTATGGGCTGGGAGGCTGCTGGAGTGTAGCGTGGGGTTGGCTAGCAGGGAGGGACTATGGTCCAGGATACCTCTTGGAAGACTGAAATGAGTCTAGGGATGTGGACGGGAAGAGGTGGGACACTTTGAGAGGGGAACCAAGGTCTTACTAGAAGTTTGCAGGGAAGGAACAGTCAGCTGTGGGCAACTGGATCACCATCAGTCAGGATGGAGTCAGATACAGAAGCAAACTTTGGAAGGTTGACCATTATTATTTCAAACATATTGTAACTATAAACCATATGTTTTGCATTATCTACAATAGGCCCCATGATGGCAATTATTGATTATCAGCCTCATGTTTGAATGTTGGTTTTAGGTTTGTGTTGCAGTGGTAAGGATTGTCACAAAAATGTCTGCAAATAAGTCAATGAGATACATCTGTAATGCAATTCCTATGTGATTTTCTGTGTGCCAATATTTCCAGATCCAAATAATGCCATTGGGAGTTTTACTTTTCTACAATATACCATTTTTGTTTGCTAAAAATCTAAATGAAGTACCAGGGGAAGAAATCTGGCAGAAGTGTAGCCCCTCTTTCCCCATTCTCCTAGAATGTCTCTACTTGCAAAAAACAGAATCTAACCTAAATTCATACCACTGACAGAGGTCTTTTTACCTCTGCAGCTCTCGTTTTCTATAAACATTATTTATAGTTAATGAAAGCAGGATCAACTTTGAGTTGAAAACTGAGCTTGTTCATTCAGCCTAGTTAAACAAGATGAGGATGCCTTACTGAGGATCTTTGGAACCGATTCTGTTGCACTCAGGCCGCTGAACCAAGCTAACTGTGTTGAATTAAGAGTCTGACTCAAAGTTTCTCTTTGACTGTGTGTTTGCATTATTGTTGGGTGATGCAGCGATCAGACTCATAAATCCCTGGACTGGACACAGGAGTGAAGGCTAGGAAGAGCTACCACGAGCCACAAATGCGATGACTCTGCTGAGTGAGGCAAACAGAATTTGGCCCTTTTTGATTAATTTTACTGACTTCTGAAGTGCATGACTCTAATTTGCTCCAATATGATTAGATAGTCAGCACAGCTCCATTAAGTCAATGGAATGATGCCAATTTACAGCAGCTTAGGATCTGGGCTACTATCTGGGGATCATAAAGTATAGGAAGGTTAGAAGCTTTGTTTTTGTTTATTTGAAATAGAAACAGCATTAGCTTGCTCCATCGGGATTATTTTTTATAACATTTTGACTAAAAATTTCCTGCGTAATTCTGATAGTTTTATGGCAGTGCATCAACTTCAGTGCAGTTAACTCTGACTTACATGGAGATTAACTGAGATCATACTCTCTTATTTCAATACTTCATTTCATATAATTTGTACAGAATGATGCACAACTTTTACCACAGCACAGTAACAGATGAAGAAAAGTGGCATCAGGAGATGAAGAAAAGTTAACTGGAGTAACTTTTTCTTTTAACCATTTGAACAATGTAGATACAAATAAAGATGAACTCAGATAAATTAGACTTTTTTCATTAGATTGATTTTTTTAAAGTCCCTTAAATATTTCCATAAATCACAGTGGCAGAATGATACTTTGTTACAAGTAACAAAGAGATTAACAAAGAGAGATAATAATCATCTGTGTCAAGAAAAACAAGTGAACATTCTGGGCTCAACCACTGATGCACTTCCTGCACTGATCAGTATCAGGAAAAATCGACTCCTGAGCATGTGTAATTCTCTCCCTAATGAAGTGCACAAAAATAACTGCATGCACACTATCAGTGGTGACTGGGATCACAGATTAGCAGCTGGGAAGAGAACCAGAGTGCTAATTATCAGACAGGCTCTTCCTCAAAGGGTGATGGTATAATGACAACACACATATTCAAATACTGTGTGTGATTTTCATTGCGTGTCTCTTTGACTGAGATTCTCACATAATCTGTCCCTGTGCTCCATGTATGAACAAAGGGTGGGCATAGAGGGACAAGGTTGACTTTGACCCATCTAACTTACACCCTGTTTCTCATGGCCTCCTATGGGCCATGGGCAGCAGGGAATAGCTGGAGCACTGTACCCCAACAATGCACATCCTTTACAAGCCAACTATGACAAAGCCTGGGAGCAGAGCAGTTATAGAGCTGCTCTTGCAGCTTTACACCAGTGCAGGGTGTGTTTTCAGGGACCATCCTGTCTCATTTAAGATCCCTCTGTGCCACTAGCATGGTCTAAAGGGGCCTTAGTGGAACAGAGAATCAGTCCCTTTATTTCTGGATCAGTGTGTTAAGTTTAGAATTGGTTACCATGGCATTTAAAGTGCTGAAAAAAGACAATAGTGTGAGTAGGAAAAACACTATGCTTTGCTTCAGTACAGAATATAACATTGCTGTTGCTTCCTGTAAAATAGTTGAAAGATTTTAAACTTTTAACACAGTAATAAACTATATTGCTGTAGCTATAACCTCAACTTTGAAGAACACTTAGTGCCTTGAACCTTTCAGACACATGGGCCAATAGATTTGTAAGGTTATTTAACTGTTTATGTTTGCCTAAACTCTTTGATATAAAATACTTGAAGAAAAGAAAATTCCTGCCTGAAATGATTTGTGTTGGAATCGCTGAAGTTATTCACAAAGGCTCTTTGAATGCTTTGGACCATGAATTCGACTCCAAAGTAACACAGTAGGGATACTTCTATTTCATTTCATTAGGATTTTCCCCTATGTCTCTTTAACGTTGAACGACAAAGTGAATTATACAATGAAAGTGACTGGTTCCACTCCTCACAAAAACATCGATCCTATAGGATGATGAGCACCTTCAAAAGGGAGCTGATGGAGGTCAATAGTTTTTATGGAAACTCTTGACTCCTTGCAAAATTGGGCCAAAGAAGACGATCAAATAACAAAGTGGTTAGTGGAGATTGAAGTTTTAAATACACCTGCACTTAAATTATACATTAGAAATTAAGGACCCAATTGTACCCTCAGTTTCATAGGTTCCCTTTGCAGTCATTGGAAGATTGGGGCCTGTCTGATTAACCTTGAGAACAAAAACTATTTGAGAACATGAGTGGTAGTACACAATACATTGATGTACCTTTGGAAAGACTGTTTATCTGTGTGAATGAATACTGAAATCATTTAATTACTTCAATTCATGATGTTTTGCTTAAAAAAAGCCTCAAAGTGTTTACAGAAAATGAAGGCTCCTTTTAATACATTTTACTGTAGATATACAAAAATCATTTTCTATTGGCACTTGGGAGTTAAGGATAAACTGACAAGCTCTTAAATACATAAGCTCTTTTTTCCTGTCCTCTAATGAAGTTCATAATTTAATTGCAGGAATTATTTGATATATTCACTCCAATCACTTGTGAAAACCTCAAAGGAAAACAAGTTGTTCATACAAGTATTCTCTTTGTAAATCAAGAAATCCTCAAGTACAGTAAATACATACAGTACTCCAAAAAAAAAAAAAATGGCATTCAATTGTCCACTTAAAATCTTGCTGTTAGCATATCTTTATTTTGAGGGTTTGAGGCTTGAATTGAAGCTTAATGAGAAAATTTCCTGTTAACTAAAGTACCTCTAAAATTTGAAAGTTCTGTGAGGCCCCAAGTCTGCTTTTGGGTAAAATACAGAGAATTGCCATTAAAGTAAACAGTGTTATCCAGATTTACAACAATGTAACTGAGGGCAGGATTTAACCCACTTGGGGACAAATTCTGAAGCATAGGGCACTTATGCATAAGCCAGAAAATACAAGCATTATAACCTGAGCCATTTCTTTGTGAACATTCACTGCAATTTGCACATCAGGTCACAGACCATGGATAGTAGAATCTGCTCTTTTCAAGTGACTGTTTAAGCCCGGTCACCCACTTCCAAAACAGTGAGGTCTTATAAAAAATGGACACTTTAGAACCAGAGCAGATTTTGGGGCATACTGACTGAAGAAACAAAGAGAACAGGAACTATGCTTTCCCCAAGAGTAATTTATTCAGACTCTTGGGTGGATTACATTTAGCACAGACAATGTGAGGGAGAGAAAGTGTTAAAACTGAGGAAAATTTTCACTTACGTAATGTAAGACAGAGGTTGCTATTACTGCTGAAACTGGAGCTGAGACAGGGTCAGATAACCTGGAGCTCAAATACAGAAGCCTCAAGCAGAGGAAGAGTCTAAAAATAAATTCCAAAGGGCGTAACAATACATATTGTATAGAGTCTGGATATTTTAGCTTTTAGAGGAAAGTATTGGCTCTTAGATTGAAAAACTAACCACCAATGAGCAAAAGTGTCCTTCACCTTAACCTGCCAATCATTTTTCAAACCATGGGGGCAATAATTTTCCACTATTATTAACCTGAACTTTAGTCAATATACAGCATATAACACACATACCATTAAAAGTATAACAGTAAAACTGAACAGTTATTTATTCTGTACTCTAAGAATTAACATGGTTACCCTTCTGGATCCCGATCCAAAGCCCCTTTCAGTCAATAGGAGCCTTTCCCTGGGCTTCAAAGACTTGGTATTAGACTCTTAATGAACATTTCCTACAGAAAGCATAAGTGACTGTCACTCACAAGTGACTGTCAGGACATAACTTTTCAATTAATCAAAGATATTCAGAGCCATAAAATCCTCCTCTTCAAGCAGCGTAATAAGAAAAAAATTTAGAGTTTAGTCTCATGGACCAGCCTTTGATTCTTTCTGCTCAAAAAGAGATGAACAGAGCAAATGTCTACCCTCTCTTACTTGCTCATCTTGACAGGCTTTATTTATTCATTAGTTGACCTTTCTAGCCATTAGGACCATCTTGCTTCAGCAGTTAATTAACACAAGTGCCATAATTTAATACAGTTAATGCTACTTGATGCCCTTTAATGTACCTTCCATTAGTGATATTATTGTAGTATTACCCTGTAAATTAAAATGAGATCAAGACTAAGAGCGGCTTTCTTTAATTAAGGTACTGGCACACTACACTTGTCCATTATTCACCAGAGAAAATCACTCTGATTTAGTGAAGCAGACCATCCATAAGTCAGAATTAGTTCATGAGGATTATCAGGTTTCTTGAATAATGTGCATGCAATGGGGTTGCTGAAATTGCTAACAGCCATGTTTCCTCTTTTTTCATTATCTTAACAAACACACAATGAAAGCTGAATAAACAACTGGTAATAGAAAAACTGAAGGGTTTATCAAGAGGTTTTCATCTCTAATACAATAAACATCAAGCTCATTTCACAACAAAATGCAACGGAATGAGAAAACAAATTATATATTAAATGGGCAAATTTGCTAGCTTGAATATGTTGCAAGGTATTAAAAAGCTGCATATTTAACATGGCAGTTTTCAGACAAATACTTTTCACAGACATTGATCCCTAAAATTCAACAGGAAACAACTTACACAGAAACTCAGCTTCCTTTAAAAATATGCTGTTAAGATGATTGGTTATTTTAACCATCCTCAACCTACAGATGAATGTTACAGCATAAGCTACAGCATTAAAAAGAGTCTATTAGCATCACTCTTCCACAGCATGCCAAGTTACTCAGTAACCTCTCTTTGCATGTTATCCTTATGGAATAGCCCAGACTAGCTCTTCAATATCCAGAATATCAAACATCATGGCTAAACTTTAAGGCCCAATTAACTTATTGGATTCAGGTACTACTGGTGGAAAATCCACCTGGATTAGATATATAGTGGAGTAACACTTGGGGTTCTGAGTTGCCCAGTGAGGCCAGCGGTCAGGTAAGAGACAAGGCAACTGGGAGTACTGCTGATTCACAGACTCTTCAGGCCAGCCTCTGTTAGTGGTCTTCTGCAGAGCACTGGTGATGCTTAAAGCTGTCTTTCCCTGATGGAGGATGGCAGTGGTACTACAATAGGGTTGCCAACCCTCCAAGACAGTCCTGGAGCAATGGTGGGCAACCTGCGGCCCATCAGGGTAATCTGCTGCCGGGCCGCGAGACTGTTTGTTTACATTCATCGTCTGCAGGCACAGCCGCCCACAGTTCCCAGTGGCTGTGGTTTGCCGTTCCCAGCCAATGGGAGCTGTGGGAAACGGCAGCCAGCCCGCAGCTCCCATTGGCCGGGAACAGCTAACTGTGGCCACTGGGAGCTGCGGGCGGCCGTACCTGCAGGCGGTCAATGTAAACAAACTGTCTTGTGGCCCGCCAGCAGATTATCCGCATGCGGCCGCAGGTTGCCCACCACTGTCCTGGAGTCTCCAGGAATTAAAAATTAATCTTTAATTAAAGATTATGTCTTGATGAAACCTTCAGGAATACATCCAAGCAAAGTTGGCAAACCTATATTACAGCCTGCTCTTTCTTGGAGTGGCCAAAGGTTCACTGAGAGCACCCTGACATGTGCATGGGGATGGATCAAGCTCTAATTTTATTTATTTATTTATTAATTTATCAGCATACTTTGGGGGAAAAACAGCCCAGCAAGAGGTGTTTTTCTTTTTTCATTAGCAACAGAGTGATAAAGGCACTCACACGAATTTAATCTACTAGGATAGGATTACATAGCAGATAACCCCTGGTAGCTGGTGTCTGATTATTGTAGTTTAGCCAACAAGTATCACCATCAGATAAATTCTCTGTACAGTCACACTTAATTTTTATAGACAATTTGCTATGGGATTACTGTTTCCTTTAGCTATGTTTTGGAAGGCTTCTGTTTGGATTCCTTTACAACACTCTCTTTCTCCTTCAGATTTATGCGATGAGACACTGATAGTCTAATTAGAGACAGACTGCTTGCCGAAGTTCAGAGGTTTTCCAATGTGGACCTGCACCTTCTCAAAGTATGGTGTTTTTTTAACCCTGGGTTTTGTTCTGGTCCATCTCTACATCTAGTCTACTTGAGAGTGAGGAAATGACAGAAGAAAGGATACAGGAGAACTGAACTATATGCTGTAATTCTGATTACTATAGTAGATATCCAAACCACTATTACAAGCTTCCCATGTTCCACTAAGCTTATTACAAGATTCATGAACAATATTAGTCTATGGGCAATATTATATATATGTATTACATTAAAATTCTTAATGCAAAAGCAATGATCCAATGTTTTTGTATTTTTAATTAATCATCCTGTATCTATGTATTTCACATGGGGCACAAATAATTGTAACTGTAGCAAATCAACTGTGCAACGAAACTCATTTAGATTTGCACAGTTCTTGCTCATTAAAAATATATTTTCATTGAGAAAATGCACTGATAAATCCAGAGCCATGTAAATAGCAGATTTTCTGCCTTATATATTTTAGCTGAATATTAAAAATACAAGCAAAATTGTATTCGTTTAATTCTGCCAGGAATTTTTTGCAACATATAAAATTGATTTCCTTGCATGTATGAAAATGCTTAGAGACATGCAATGTCTTCCATATAAAAGAGACTAAAAATACCCACTTAAGTAATCCACTAAACAGCAGTAACAAACACACAGTCAATAGCGTGCTATATAATCTCCTTGTCTACTGCATTAATGTCAATTATCTTTTGCTTACTACAGAGTGTACATGATATTCTTTATCCTTCCAGTAAGTTAAGTGGATTTTTGTTTGTATGCAATCAAAGATTATTGATATTGCATCAGTCCTCAATAAACTCTGAAAATAAAGTTGTTTAAAAAAGACATTTTGGACTCTTTAGTTTAAAGAGGATATGGATAAGAGGCACAAGGTGCATGAAAGAGGTAAGTAAAATAATAAAATATATGGAAGCGGTCCAATTTATCTCATCTGATAATACAAGTACAAAGAGACACCTAACATATTTAAAAATAACACACACAAAATTGCTAAAAAGAAATACTTTTTTTACACAATGGGAAATAAATCTATGAAACTTGCTACCACAAAATATAATAAGGTCAAGAGCTTAGTGGGATTCAAAAAAAGGTTTAGACAGTCATGGGGGAAAAAATGTATCTCCAACAACTACAGTACTGTAGCAATGATTAACGTTTTCAGAGGATATCAGTCCTCATGCTTCAGATAATAAACTAACCCCTAGCTTCCTGGTATTAGGAAGACACTTTCTGCATAGGCACTTTTTGCACAAATGTCTATTTCTATTATGAGACATTTATACCTGGTATTAGCCATTGCTGGACACAGGATGGCCACCTGTCTAAAGCAGCAGTTCTCAAACTTCATTGCACCATGACCCCCTTCTGACAACAAAAATTACTATATGACCCTCTTCCTCCTTCCCCCTGGGGGGGGAGGGGGGATATATGGAAGAGGACCAAAGCCCGAGCCCTGCCACCCCAGGTGGGTGGGGGAGGGGCCAAAGCTGAAGCCCAAGAGCTTCTGCCCTGAGTGGGGGGCATATAACCTTAGCCCCGGGCAGTTGGACTCAGGCTTTGGCTTGGGCCCTGGACCCCAGCAAGTCTAATACCAGCCTTGGCAACCCCATTATAATGGGGTCATGGCCCACTTTGGGGTCCCAACCCAGTTTGATAACCCCTAGAATCATAGAATATCAGGGTTGGAAGGGACCTCAGGAGATCAGCTAGTCCAACCCTCTGCTCAAAGCAGGACCAATCCCCAGACAGATTTTTGCCCCAGATCCCTAAATGGCCTCCTCAAGGATTGAACTCAAAACCCTAGGTTTAGCAGGCCAATGCTCAAACCACTGAGCTATCCCTCCACACCCCAGTCTAAAGCAATGTGGCAATGCCTATGTTCCTATCTAAATTAGTCTTGTGTTATTCAAACCATTTGTTTATTTTTTACACTTAATCTTCACTCCATTCTAGAACAGTCTAAAGCATCTGTAAGGGATACTAGCCTGCATGGTCTTCATTCTCTCAAACAGAACTATACCCTGCAGAAAGGGTGAAATTCACCCCACTGCAGAGGTCTCATCCAAGGCCCTTCAGACCAATTACACCTTACAGCAAGGGCCTGAATTAAAGCCCAGTGATTTCAATGGCTTTAGGCCATAAAGGCATAAAGGTACCCTGGCCTGGAGAGCCCTGTGGAATGGCCCTTAAACTGAGATCAAATATCAGGAGGTAGCCATGTTAGTCTGTATCCACAAAAACAAAACATCTGTTAGTCTTTAAGGTGCCACAGGACTCCTTGTTGTTAAACTGGGATGAATTTCACCCTCAGACATAAAGGGTTGGACATCCCTGACCTAGTGTAAGAAGCTGTTAAAAGTATTCCACTCTTAAGATGTACAGAGATTTGTCAATTTTAGTGACAGTAGAACTTTGATGACTTAGAATTGCTGAATCAAAAGTGTCTAATGCTTTCAGAAACTGGTTTTTACTGAGCTACATTTTTGGGAAAACATTTCAGTAGAAATTGCTGACATTTTGAGGGAGGATAAAAAATTGTGGATATCCTTTAAGGCCAGACATATTTACCCTTTCTTAAAGACTCATATTCTCTTACCTTCCATATACCCTTATATCTGAGATTGCATAAAAGTAGCGTGCCAAGTGTTGCTCATCTACATATATTTCCCCAGTTGCTGGTCTGAGCAATCTGATCCTCAGGTCTGTGATGGTAAAGAAATCTCTCAGCTTCTTGGTTGTGTCAAGCTGGCCATACAGGGAAGCCATATTATGAAGCCGAGGTCCAGCAAAAAATGCAAATCGATCTTTGATCTCAAAGTGGATGATTTTACTGTTTGTCATGTACCCAGTGGAGTATTCTTCTGTGCAAATGATTTCTAGGACTGTGTGCTGTGATAAATCCTTCACTGATTTGGGATCCATATGGAAAGCATCTAAGCAGTCTGTGGCATAATACTGGTATGGTTGCCATGTTCGCCCATAGTCAAGTGATTTCTCCAGGATCATTTGGTCTGGACGGCCAGATTCAAAGGTGATAACTATGTTATCTGTTAGTTCAATGGTTTTGTTCCAGGAGAGGGTAATGTTAACCTGGAGAGGTTTGGGATAATCTTTCCAAGTTGTAGACTGCCAAAATGTGGAGGGATGTCTTCCTTCAAGATCAAACATCAGTTCAGGTGGATGTGCCAGTTCATTGGTAGTTGCATCACATTCATTATTGCACATGTAGGGATTCCCCTATGAACGAAGAACAAAACAGTTTTACAAGCAGCATTATATGAATGACTACAGTACATAAAGGCATTCTTTGCTTGACAAATTAGAATTGCCTTTTTATTGTTTATGAGCAAATCTAAGAAAGAAAATAAATGTTTGTAAGGAAGATTTTTGTTTATCTTAACTAGATTTCTCCCTCACACACAGATTCTTTGCCTTTGTAATTTATGTGGCTTTCTCAGTGGTTTTGGAGAAAGAAAACAGTTTATTTATCCTGAATGTGTTGAGCCAGTAATCTAGTCACAAAAGCACAAGAACAATAAGCAAATGTCTAAAGACTCAATAACTCTGATTCTTCTTAGAAAGATGTAGCAGCGAAGCAAGGAGAATTTCTTTTTAACACAAGTACATTCCTCAAGAGCACAGTTCATAAAAAAGTCACTTTTAGGAGAAGTGCTTTAGAATCAGCAATACATTCTCTATGTGTGCAATATGAAACAATACCCACTACAGCTTTCATGCTTCCTTTTCCCCTGGCCTCAAATTTATCATGCTTAACTGTGCTCCTGTTTAGTAATGTCTTCCCTTAAAATGTTTACACTGTTCACTACAAATCATTAGAAACACAGTGCACTACAAGCTCTGGAGTTTGATCCAGACACCTACCACCCTATTAGCTACAGGCTAGCGAAGCACTTCAGGAAAGACTTTTTACCAGACACGGGCTCCAATTTATCAGGACAAGATAATCCACCACTTGTATAGGTGGGAGATGTCACGTCAGCAGGCCCAGCTGGAAGGCTGCTGAGGTGGCTGGAGGTTTGAACTGTGTGTCAAGTTTAAAAAAACACCACCACCACATAAACTTACCAATAATGTGTAGCTTTTACTAGTACTTGTCCTCTATAGCAAGGTGAAAGTGAATTATTCTGCTCTGGGCCTTTTGATGCACTAACTTGCACACTGCAATCTTCTTCCTCCTCACAAAAGCTACTTCATCTGGAGGCTGGGGATAACTTGATAAACCATTGCAAGCTATTGGCTACTTTAAGCTGTCCTGGATCATGTCTACCTAATCTAGTAGCTTTCATCAGTACATTAATATTTGGCTACTTAATCATTATTTGTTTCAGAAAACAATTACTGATTCACACCATTCTGTTCGCTTTTTTGACTGCTGCTACACATTGAGTGGATGTTTTTAGAGAACTACCCACAATGACTCCAAGATCTCTTTCTTGAGTGGTAACAACTAATTTAGACCCCATCATTTTATATGTATAGTTGGAATTCTGTTTTCCAATGTGCATTACTTCACATTTATCAACATTGAATTTCATCTGCCATTTTGTTGCCCAGTCACCCAGTTTTGTGAAATCCTTTTGTAGCTCTTCACAGTCTGCCTGGGACTTAACTATCTGGATTAGTTTTGTACCACCTGCAAATTTCGCCACCTTACTTTTTATCCCTTTTTCCAGATCATTTATGAATATGTTGAATAGGTCTGGTCCCAGTAAAGACCCCTGGGGGACACCACTATTTACCTCTCTCCATTCTGAAAACTGACCGTTTATTCCTACCCTTTGTTTCTTTTAGCCAGTTACCAAACCATGAGAGGACCTTCCCTCTTATCCCATGACAGCTTACTTTGCTTAAGAGCCTTTGGTGAGAGACCTTGTCAAAGGTTTTCTGAAAATCTAAATACACTATATCCACTGGATTCCCCTTGTTCACATGCTTGTTGACCCCCTGAAAGAATTCTAGTAGATTAGTGAGGCATTATTTCCCTTTACAAAAACCATGTTGACTCTTCCCCAACAAATTATTTTCATCTATGTGTATGACAATTTTGTTCTTTACTATAGTTTCAACCAGTTTGCCCGGTATTGTAATCAGGCTTACCGGCTGTAATTGCCAGGATAACCCCTGAAGCCCTTTTTTAAAAACTGGCATCACATTAGCTATCCTCCAGTCATTTGCTACAGAAGCTGATTTAAATGATAGGTTACAGACTGCAAAACTCTTGGGTGAACACCAAGCAGCTGGTCCTGGTGACTTATTATTGTTTAGTTTATCAGTTTGTTCCAAAACCTCCTCTAATGACACCTCAATCTGGGACAGTTCCTCAGATTTGTCACCTAAAAAGAATGGCTCAGGTTTGGGAATCTCCCTCACATCCTCGTGAAGACCAATGCAAAGAATTAATTTAGTTTCTCCGCAATGGCTTTATCGTCCTTGAGTGCTCCTTTATCATCTCGATTGTCCAGTGGCCCCACTGGTTGTTTAGCAAGTTTCCTGCTTATGATGTAATTAAAAATTTTTTTTGCTATTACTTTTTGAAGTTTTTGGCTAGCTGTTCTTCAAATTTTTTTTGGCTTTCCTAATTATATTTTTTCACTTCATTTGTCAGAGTTTATGCTCCTTTCTATTTTCCTCACTAGGATTTAACTTCCACTTTTTAAAGGATGCCTTTTTGTCTCTCACTGCTTCTTTTACTTTGTTGTTTAGCCACGGTGGCACTTTTTTGGTTCTCTTACTATGTTTTTTAATTTGGGGTATATATTTAAGTTGAGCATCTATTAGGGTGTCTTAAAAAAGTTTACATGAAGCTTGCAGGGATTTCACTTTTGGCACTGTACATTTTAATTTCTGTTTAACTTCCTCATTTTTGTGTAGTTCCCCTTTCTGAAATTAAATGCTACAGTGTTGGGCTGCTGTGGTGTTTTCCTCACCACCGGGATGTTAAATTTAAGTATATTATGGTGACTATTACCAAGCGGTCCAGTTCACCTCTTGGACCAGATTGTGTGCTCCACTTAGGACTAAACCAAGAATTGCCTCCCCCTCCTGTGGGTTCCAGGACCAGCTGCTCCAAGAAGCAATCATTTAATGTGTCAAAAAACTTCATCTCTGGATCCCGTCCTGAGATGACATGTATCAAGTTAATATGGGGATAGTTGAAATCCCCCATTATTATTGGGTTTTTTATTTGTATAGCCTCACTAATCTCCCTGAGCAGTCACTATCACCATCCTGATGGTCAGTAATATATCCCTACTGCTATATTGTTATTACTAGAGCATGGAATTCCTATCCATAGAGATTCTATGGAACAGTTTAGTTATGCTTTCTTTCACATATAGTGCCACTCTTCCACCAGCACAACCTGTTCTGTCCTTCCGATATATTTTGTACCCTGGTATTACTGTGTCCCATTGATTATCCTCATTCCACCAAGTTTCTGTGAAGCCTATTATATCAATATCCTCATTGAATACAAGACACTCTAGTTCACTCATTTTATTATTTAGACCAGTGGTCTCCAAAGTGGGGTGCGTGCAAGAGGATCCTTCGGGGTGCACGGCAGGAGGAGCGCCGCTGGAGCAGCGCCGCTTTTTTTTTTTCCCCTTTGGCAGTTTGGCCAGGAGTCTGAGTGGCTTTTTCTTTTTTCGCTTCGACAGTTCGGCTGGGAGCAGGGGGTGCGTGCTCAAAAATTTTTTACTGATGGGGTGAGCAATCAAAAAAGTTTGGAGACCACGGACTTAGACTTGTAGCATTTGTATATAAGCACTTTGTATATAAGCACTTAAAAAACTTGTCACTTTTTAGCTGTCTGCCTTACATGATGTAATTGAATGGGACTCTCTTTCATTTGACTGTTTCTCATCAGATTCTACCCGAATTTTATCATCTTCCATCCTCTCCTCCTTACTAGAACATAGAGAACCTCCTTTAATAGAACCTCCCCTAAGGGATATCTCTGTCTGAACCATGTACTTCTCTGCACCTGTCGGCTTTTCCCCGGCCCATAGTTTAAAAACTGCTCTATGACCTTTTTAATTTTAAGTGCCAGCAATCTGGTTCCATTTTGGTTTAGGTGGAGCCCATTCTTCCTGTATAGGCTCCCCCTTTCCCAAAAGTTTCCCCAGTTCCTAATAAATCTAAACCCCTCCTCCCTACACCATCATCTCATCCACGCATTGAGTCCCTGCATGGAACTGGAAGCATTTCAGAGAATGCTACCATGGAGATCATGGACTTCAATCTCTTATCTAGCCGCCTAAATTTGGCCTCCGGGACCTCTCTTCTACCCTTCCCTATGTCATTGGTACCTACATATACCACGACCACCGGCTCCTCCCCAGCACTACACATATGTCTATCTAGATGTCTCAAGAGATCTGCAACCTTCGCACCAGACAGGCAAGTCACCATGCGGTTCTCATGATCATTGCAAATCTAGCTATCTATGTTTCTAATGATCAAATCCCCCCTAACTATTACCTGTCTCTTCCTAATATCTGGAGTTCCCTCCCCCAAAGAGGTAT
The DNA here is from genome assembly GCF_013100865.1 of Trachemys scripta elegans. Taxonomy (NCBI): domain Eukaryota; kingdom Metazoa; phylum Chordata; order Testudines; family Emydidae; genus Trachemys; species Trachemys scripta. The sequence continues at coordinate 67,734,155 of NC_048305.1, forward strand.
GCTAAGTGCAAGAGAATACCACAATATCATCTGGAAGGAGGGTCCCAAGTATGGGATTGTTTCCCTCTGCTCCACTTCAATGTTCTCCTTCCCTGAGATTGTCATCCTCCTCAACAGCGCAAAGGCTGTCAGACTGGGGGTGGGACCATTCTACTCCCTCACTCTAAGCCCCCTTTACGCTGTCAGAATGGAATAAAGGGGTCCTAGTGTAAATGAGAATCAGGTCCTTAGAATAAATTAGTATGAAAACAATCACCATTAAAAAGATGAATTACAAAGTTTAATATCTTCATCTCGGTGATAATCCTCCTTAACACCACTAACAATAAAATGGAGACATCAAAGAGGAACTTTCTCTTATTTGTCAAAACTAAGAAAATGCTTTGTTACCAACATCTAACAGACTACGGCATTGAGTAATTATTTTGTGACCAAGAGGCAGCATTAAGTACATTGTAATGTAAGTGCTCCATGCAACAGCTCTTCAGCTGGACAAGGTGGAAAATACTTACAACTTTTTAAAGCAATATTTAAACCATTAGAATTTTCTAAATAATTAAACAGATAATGCCTCTAAATAGTTCCTGATAATAAGAATAGAAGGATGATGGTTTTCCCCACATTATCACCTTCTAAAGGAAGTGTATTATTTTACAGTATCTCTCTGAGGTTGTTATTAATTAGCACCTGAAAGCCAGTCGCACAATGCTGGTATTATTTTGCCTCCTGACACTTTGAGAAGTCAGGATGTTAGCAAAACATTCTGACACATTGGAAAAGTTTTAAAAGAGCACTGGACTTGTTCTATACTGCAGCAGCACTCTTTGGGGCTTCTCTCTCTTACAAAATATGATCATGTTCAGACATGATTGAGAAGAGCTGGGTTAGCTGACACAATGCTGTCCCGGTCTGACTGGTCCCAGCAGGGTTTCATCATGATTAGCTGAATACAATTTGTTCTGGTCTACACTGACTGGTTAGTTTTGGTCTGTATTGTGTCAGAGAACTTGAATCTTCACAATGGTTTTTGAACACAATAACATTTGGTGAAGTAGACAAGGCTGAAAAAAACCCCTCAGGTTGCTCTGCTTGGCTGCACAGACCGTAGTTCACAGAAAGAAGCATTGAGAGCTGAACTACAGCTGACATTTTATTCTTCTCACTGGAAAATTTCCATGGCTTGCCATTGGTAACACTAGAGAACATGGCAACAAATGGGAAAATGACCTTGAAATAAGTATTCATGTTAAAGGCAAAGATCTACAGCAATTCAGTAGTGGAGCTATAATGGAGGTACCAGTGAAAAGGGGTTTTGCAATTGCTGCTCAAGGGTTAAAATCTGATTGCTCCTTCTCAGATGAGGGGCCTCCCTCCTCTCATCACAAAGATTCTTCTGTGGCATATACAAAGGCTTAGGACTTGATTGAAGCTGTTGCTTGTTTCAATCTGCTCCCTGTACACACTAACACCTTGTGGACTTTTTTACTCAGGAACAAAGACAGGGGGGCTTAACCTTTCTGCAGCGTGAATATTGGAAGCTGTATCACAGATTACATGCTGTAATAGACACCTGGCTAAATCCCTACAGAGGATTATGGCTTGGATTTTCAAACTGGTGAAGGCCGCAGAGGTCAAGTAGGCCAAGATTTTAGGAAAGAGCAAAATAAATTCTCAAGAAGCCAGTCACAGAAACTGATTTTTATACTGCTGTCTCCAAGTAGTTAGCTCGGATATACTAGACAAGGAATAAATATAGACTGAATCAAGCAAGACTTAAAGTCAGGTCCTGTAGTAAAATATTGCATTAAAATAAATAATAGGGAAATAATAGGACAGTCATTATTTATTACTTTCCCGAAAGGTCATCACAAGAGAAAGACATTAAGTATCATGCTGTACCTAGTGGATGATTAATTACTTAATTAATAGCAACAATTGCACTTATGCAGCACTTTACATCTTCAAAGTGACTATAAACATAGATAATATTTTCAGTTTTATAGAGCTAGATTATGATAGCTTCATTCAGGCTGCATGATACATTACTCACAGAATGAGGTAGTACTCAATGTGAGTAAGGGGATCAGAATCTGTCCCATCATGCTTTACATTTTCAAAGCACCTTGCAAACATTAACTAGTTGATAGTACACTAGTGAATGTGTGTCATGAGCTTTCACGAGGAAAAGCGCTATTTAAGTGCTAAGAATTATTGTTGATATTATGAAAACAGGGATGGTTATAGATAAGAACACTTCAGCATCAATAACCTTTTAAACACTGCACTGGTTGTCAGCATTTTCAGTTAAAGTGATTTAAGTATTAGAATCTCAATGGAGGATTGATGCTTCTCCACAGAGCTCCCAAGTGAGAAGTATTTGGAGGGTCAAAAAGCACTTTGAACTTTGAGCCACAAGCTGAGCCACATGAATTCTTCAAAACCAGGGGAAAAGAAAGTTTCTATATCAACAGCTTCTACAGAGATTTTAAAAGATTAAACTAGGGAAGACTGGTTTGCTAAATATTAATATTAATACTTATCATGTCCATGCACTTTTTATCTTCAAACTGTATTACAAACTAAGGCTCTAATCTTACAGTGGAATCCATGTGGTTAGGTCCGGGGGGAGGGCAGATATTAAACATATTTAGGTGCCTAAAGATCTGGCCCTTGGGTCCTACATCCTGCAATATTTAACTAATTAATCCTCATAACACCCCTGTCCTCTGTGAGGTAAATGTTATTGTGTGACACAGGCAAATATGTCTTATGCCAAATTTACATAGGAAGGAGAAAGAAGTAAAGAGATTAAAATCAGTGGAAACTAAGGACCGCGCATCACCTTGCAGGTTGAAGTCTGCATCTTTCCAGATTAGATCCTAATGATTTGCCCAATGCCATTCAGTTGGAAGCATTCCTGGCTCCACTGGCTACTAGACCATGCCTCTCTTGAATATTATGGGCCACAAATATAGCAGCAACCTTTTAATGTTTGTGTTTCCATTTAAGAATATACACCAATGATATTAGCTTTTTCTCAACTGCATCAGATTGTTGATTCATATTCAATTTGTGATCCACTATACCCTGCCCCCGGATTCTTTATATATAAAGATATATATTTCCCTCTCATTGTGCCTATTCTGCGATGCTAAATAGTAACTAAGGGTTCTAGTTTGTCAGGAGAAAAGACAGAGCAAATGTTAATTGAATGAGTATCTTGCTCAGTCTGAGTCTGCTTAGACTTCTGAAAACTTCTAGCTCACACCAGGCATAATCAGAAATTTAATACAGATTAGCAGTGTCACTCCCACATTAATATACATCATCACACTAGCATAGCCACTTGATACCTGTCTGTACATTCTCTGTTTTTAGCTACTTTAATTGCACTTCTATCTTTAAAAAAAACATGGATAATAGATTTTGACACACTTTTCAAGTCACTTGATTAGACAAAGAGACTATTTCACTCCCAGGTCTCTAGCTGCTTTCTCAGACACAGCCTACTCATTCCGAGTGGATTGTACTGTGTGTAGCAGTCCTAACTTTTACTTGGCAACCTTGTTCATGCTATTCCAGCCATGATTTGCCACTTGGTGATTTTGGAATTATCGGTGCCTTTTAACAAATCTACTGGGACTAATACAGATTCTGCTATGCTCTTTTCTGTTCCTTGAAGAATGAATTATTTGCCTTTTCCTTTTGTATCAGCAAGTATCTGAGATGATTATTATTAACGTTTATATTGGGGTAATGCCTAGAGGCCAACAAGACTGGGACCCTATTGATAGGTGCTGGCCAAACATATGTCTCAACCGTGTCAAGAAAATCTTCTATGATTTCTCTGGTTCCTCTGTCCAGTGTTTGTTTAAGTTTGAGTAACCAAAGTAATAGAATCATAGAAATGTAGGGCTAAAGGGGAACATGAGAAGTCATAAAGTCCCGACTCCTGCACTATGGTAGGACCAAGTAAACCTAGACCATTCCTGATAAGTGTTTGTCCAAGCTGTTTTTAAAAATTTCCAATGATGGGGATTCCATCAGCTCCCTTGGCAGCCCATTCCAGAGCTTAATTACCTTTATAGCCTGAAAGCTTTTCCTAATATCTAACCTAAATCTCCCTTGATGCAGATTAAGCCCGTATCTTCTTGGCCTACCTTCAGTGGACACAGAGAACAATTGATCACAGTCCTATTTATAGCAGCCCTTAACATATTTGAAGACTGTTATCAGGTACCCTCTCTCAGTCTTTTTTTCAAGACTAAATATGCCCAGTTTTTTTTAACCTTTCCTCATTTTTGTTGATCACCTCTGGACTCTCTCCAATTTATCCTCATCTTTCTTAAAGTGTAGTGCCCCAAAATGGACAATACTCCAGCTAAAGCCTCACCAGTGCCAAGCAGAACAGGACAGTTACCTCCCATGTCTTACATAAGACAAGCCTGTTAATATACACCAATGATATTAGCTTTTTCTCAACTGCATCAGATTGTTGATTCATATTCAATTTGTGATCCACTATACCCTGCCCCCGGATTCTTTTCAGTGGTACTACCTAGCCAGATATTCCCCGTTTTATAGTTGTGTATTTGACTTTTCCTTCCTGAGTGAAGTACTTTGCATTTGTCTTTATTACATTTCATCTTGTTGAGGACAGATGAATTCTCCAATTTGTCAAGGTTGTTTTGAATTCTAATCCTGTCCTCCCAAGAGCTTGCAACCCTTCCCAGCCTGATGTCATCTGCAAATTTTATAAACATACTCTACACTCCATTATCCAAGTCATTAATGAAAACATTGAATAGTACTGGTCCCAGGACTAATTCTCATGGGACCTGAGCCTGACTAGATACACTCTTGCAGTCTGACAGCAAATCATTGATAACTACTCTTTGAGTACAGTCTTTCAACCAGTTGTACACCCACCTTATAGTAATTTCATCTTGACCACATTTTCCTAGTTGACTTTTGGGAAAGTAACGTGGGACTGTCAAATTCTTACTAAAATCAAGATATCTCACATCTACTGTTTCTTCCCCATCCACTAGATCAGTAGCCCTGTCAAAGAAGGAAAATTATCTGGTTTGGCAGATTTTCTTCTTGACAAATCCATGCTGGCTATTCCTTATAGTCCTATTATCCTCCTAGGGCTTACAAATTGTTTAATAATTTATTCCAGTATCTTTCCAGGTATTGAAGTTAGGCTGACTGGTCTATAATTCCCTGGACCCTCTGTTCCCCTTTTTAAAGATAGGTATTATGTTTGCCCTTCTCCATTCTTCTGAGATCTCACCTATCCTCCAGGAGTTCTCAAAGATAATTGCTAATGGTTCCAAGGTTGCTTCAGCTCATTTCTTAAGTACCCTAGAAAGAATTTCATCAGGCCCTGCTGTTAGCCCTAACACTGCTGATTTAAATACATCTAAATATTCTCTAACCTGTTCCTTCCCTATTTTGGCTTGCATTCCTTCTCCCGTGTTGATATTGTGTTGACCTTTCTAGTAAAGGCTGAAGTAAAATATGCATTAAACACTTCAGCAGTCTTCATGTCACCTGTTATTAGCTCTCACTCTGAGTCCACACTAAAAAAAAAAAAAAAAAAATAATGGAGATATCCCATCTCCTAGAACTGGAAGGGACCTTGAAAGGTCATCAAGTCCAGCCCCCTGCCTTCACTAGCAGGACCAAGTACTGATTTTGCCCCAGATTCCCAAGTGGCCCCCTCAAGGATTGAACTCACAACCCTGGGTTTAGCAGGCCAATGCTCAAACCACTGAGCTATCCCTCCCCCCCTAAGTAGAGGACCTACATTTCCTTTCATCTTTCTCTTGCTCTTGATGTATTAAAAGAACCTCTTCTTATTGCCTTTTATGTACTTTGCTCGGTGTAACTCATTTTGTGCCTTAGCCTTTCTGATTTTGTTCCTACATGCTTGTACTATTCTTTTGTACTGCTACTTAGCAATTTGTCCATGTTTCCAATTTTTGTAGGATTTCATTTTGATTTTCAGGTCATTAAAGATGGAGCCATATTGGCCTCTTACTATTCTTCTTATCTTCCCTTTGCATCGGGATAGTTTGCAGTTCCTTTAATACTGTCTCTTTGAGAAACTGTCAGCTCTCCTGAACTTCTTTTTCTCTGAGATTTTCTTCCCATGGGACTGTACCTACCAGTTCTCTGAGTTTGTTTGAAGTCTGCTTTTTTGAGTCCGTTGTCCTATTCTGTTGCTCTCACTCCTTCCTTTCCTTAGAATAATGAAATCTATCATTTCATGATCACTTTCACCCAAATTGCCTTCCACCTTCAGATTTTCTGCCAATTTCTCCCCATTGGGCAGAATCAAATCTAAAATGGCTGTCACCCTGATTACTTCTTCCACTTTTTGGATCAAAATATTGTTCCCAATACATTCTAAGAACCTACTGGAAATGTTGTGTTTTGCCATATTATTTTTCCAACAGATGTCTGGATAGTTAAAGTCCCCCACTACTACAAGATCTTGTTTTTGGAATAGTTCTAATATTTATTCTAGAAATGCCTCATCCACCTCCTCTTCCTGATTTGGTGGTCTATAGTAGATCCCTCCCAAGACATCACCCCTATTTTTATCCCTTTTATCTTTACCCAGAGTCTCTCAAATGGTCTGCCTCCCACCTCCATCTGAACTTCAGAACAAGTGTATATATTCTTGATGTATAATGCAACACCTCCCTTTTTACCCTGTCTATCCTTCCTGAACAAGTTATACCCCCTCTATACCAATATGAGACTTATCCCACCAACTCTCTGTGATGCCAATTAAGTCATAATTTATCTTATGTACTAATACTTCCAGTTTTTCCTGTTTATTCCCCATACTCCTCGCATTTGTGTATAGACATCTAAGATGTTGAGCAGATTATCCCTATTTTTGCTCATACCGGACAACATTATTGTTTGTCTATACATTAGCACCTGTGATGGGGAAGCCAATCCTTCTACTGATGCATTTATTAAACCAAAGAGCCGTGGATATTGATCTCTATTGTTATGCAGTTTTCTTTACTATATTTTTGTCTGAATAGCTTTCTCAGCCATTCTGTTATGCTGTGGGAATTTTGGCAAGGAGATGAAGGAGGTCTTGGTGAATTCTTGAAATTCTGCAGTGGAGAACTGGTTCCTTTGTCACTAATAAGAATGTCTGGTATTCCTTGCTTTACATTTTTTGACTGGATACGAATAATCACACTACTTGTGTCTTGTTAATTTTAGAAATATCCATGATTTAGAATGATAATTAACAGGAAATAGTTTTCTCTGTGAAATTCCTTACCTCAAATTTGGGTGGGGAGAAGGAAGGAAATTGGTTGAGTCTAGAACAGGGATGGGAAAACTATGGCCCGTGGACTGAGCCGTTTTAAGCCGCCCTGCGAGCTCCCACTGGGGAGCGGGGTTGGAAGCCGCACTATGTGGCTCGGCCCCACTTCAGTGCTCCGGCTGGGGCACTGGGTTGCGGGCCGCACCACACGGCTCAGCCCCGCTCCGGTGCTCCGGCCGGGGGCTCCCAGAAGCTGCATCATGGCCCCACTCTGGCTCCTACACACTCCAATGGCCTCCTCCTGCCCTTCAATGGGAGCTGCAGGGGCGGTGTCTGCAGATGGGGAAGCGTGCAGAACCACCTGGCTGCACCTCCACATAGGAGCCAGAGAAGGGACATACCACTGCTTTTGGGAGCCGCTTGAGGTAAGCGCCGCTCAGAGCCTGCACCCCTGAGCCTCTCCCCACGTCCCAACCCCCGTCCCAGTCCTGTTCCCCCTCCTGCTCTCCAAACCCCTCAATCCCAGCCTGGAGCACCCTCCTGCATCCCAAACCTCTCATCTCCAGCCCCACACCAGAGCCTGCACCCCCCAGCTAGAACTGCACCCCTTCCCGCATCCCTGCCCTGATTCCCCTCCTGCCCTCCAAACTCCTTGGTGCCAGCCCAGAGCACCTCCTACACCCCAAACTCCTCATCCCCAGCCTCACCCCAGAATCCGCACCCCCAAATAGAGCTCTCACCCCCTTCCGCACCCGAATCCCAATTTTGTGAGCATGTATGGCCCGCCATACCATTTCTATTCCCCGATGTGGCCCTCGGGCCAAAAAGTTTGTCCACCCCTGATCTAGAACAATGCAATTGGCAGGAATCAATGTCTGAGGACATAGCAGGAGCAGCAACACGGAGAGCAGGAAGCGGAACTGACGTTCGCAGCAATATTACTGAGAGATGATCTCAGTATTGGAAGAGGGAATTGGAACATTGGAGGAAGTCCTAAAAAGACAGTGTTCTCTGTGTATTGGATTCAGATTATTTGATATACAATAAAGGTCTAAGGATGAGAAAAAACCCAGGGAAATCTTTTGGGGAACGGGGAATTAATAAGAGATGGAAGTAACAGAAATGGAAGAGTTAATAACTAGATTTAGGAGACAGCAGAAGGGTTCAGAATAGTAATGTACTTCATAGCATAGTCAATGAAGAAAAAAAGTAGGAAGAGAACATAAATAGAGAGTGGAGAATGTATGAGCTAGTTTGCCAGCAATCATTCTAGAAAAAGGGATAGTCTTAGTGTAGATTATTCAATTCTGTTCTATTCTATTTTATATAGATTTTTAACAATGACTGAGCAGCTCACAGTGGTGCATTTAGCAATGTGAGTAATATCTGTCATATGGTTCATTCTTTTGCTTATCCTTTCCTCTGGGGAAAAATGTATGCAGAATGGAGTGTTTTGGTTTGGTAGAGTTTTTTATTATTATTTTAATGTACGTGCTGCTATATGTTATCGTAGAAAGAGAAGACAGGTTGATTAAATACCCCTTGTTTTCTGAGCAGAGCATGCTGAGGTTTGTGATGGTCCTTAGTTCCTGGAAGAGTTCATTCCACAATCTTGGACCAGCTCCTGAGAAAGTTGTCTCCCAAATAGTTGAGCTCTACCCTTATGATACAAAGTTCCATTGTGTCATAGGAGCAGAGTGGACCATGCCTCCCAGAGGTTTACGTGGTCATTTAGATGTCCTGGGTCCCGGCCATTGAGCACCTTGAAAATAAGGACCTAAATCTTCAAGGTCACTCATTATTCTATGGGAAGTCTGTGCAGTGAGCAGAGGACAGGTTTGATGTGGTCAGAGTAACCTGTATATCTGAAGAGATACAAAGTAGAGGCATATATATAGCAATACGTATATAGCAACTTGGCTGGCATGCTATGGTTAACAGCCAAACTTTTATGCAAGTGGCCAGGGCCTATATTTTACCTCTGATCTGAAGGATGATTACAGTAAAGCGAGGGCCCTTTAAACATTTGTTTCCATTTGAAAGGTATGGCTGCCTTGAGAGATATAATGTGCCCACTACAACCTTTATTTGAGTAGGTCATTGTGCAACTAACTGGAAGAAAAGAGTCATTGCCCCTTAAAGGGCTCCCTTACAGTAGATGGGGACAAAAGGAGAAAGTTTACCAGGATCAACAGGAAGCAATTGGAGCAGGTCAGGGCAAGGTCACTGCATTGCCCTTCCTGCTGACTGGAAGAGTGTGTATGGTGGAGGTATTTATAGCCCATGCAGCCACAGAGTATCAGCAGTAGCATAGATTGCAGGCTTCCAGTGTTAGCAGCATCTACATGTGTAAGCAGCCTGCCAGCAATGCCAGATGCTTACTTTTTGTAACCGAGTGGTGAGATCAGAAAGGGGGGAAAGCAATTTCCCTCTCCCAGCAGGTGGGGCCTGATCGAGAAGGGGAAGAAGTCCCCCCACAAGCATGTGGGGTTGATGGGGGGGCTGTAGGCAGCATGGGGAATGAAGGGGACATGAACCCATCTGGAGACAGGAGACCCCTTTCCACATGTGAGTAGCAGGGGTTGTCAGGGGACAAACCCTCCCTGTGCAGCACAATGAGCATTAAGGATTGGGGAGGCAGGACAGGAATTAATTGCCGTTATTTGTGCTGTTGCAACACAAGCAGTTTCAGCAGCAGTTCAGAAGTTACAGGGTGCTACAGAACAAGACCACAGGAATGAGGGACCACAGGAGGCAAAGTATGAGACTGGCAAGAGACCCAATCACTGCTGGTGGGGGTGAGTTGGAATGACACAAACAAACACACACTTTTAATTGCTCCCACTAAAGACAAGCCCGTGTTAACAGATGCAAATAATATGAATTAGAAAAAAATGGTTTTCAAAAGATACCCATTTAATCTTTATGCCACTGGCTTCTGTGCCACTTTGGAATGTGGTAATGTTCCTCTGAAGTGCTAATGTCCCATTAAATGACACCCCATTAAAAATGATTTACAGTACCTGGCACAGGTGTCAGCACTGGATGTGCATTGTTTTTGGCTTACAGATCAGGTACATGACAGTGCAGCAGCTAATATTCTGTCCAATTAGTATTTTTTATAATGTAATTATTTTACATATTCAATGAAGCCCAAAATATTTATACAGAACAGTAGCACAGAGTTTACCATATTCCTATTAAGTTATGATTAATTGTATGTATATTGGGGGTACATATTTAAAGTGGCTACACATGCAAAATATGTGTACGGGATATCCTTTTTTCCTGCAATATGAACATCTGCACATAAAAATGGTTAACTGTGTGCTCAAGTGCCATTTATTGTGTAAAAGACTGTTTTGGGGGGCACAAATGCATTATATAATGGACTCACAGACATCAATGGGAAGAGTGTTTTTGTAAGGCCGAGTGAGATCTGCAGGATTTGAGTTCATAGGTTAGAAAACCTTCATATTTTCAAAGACAGACATGATTGTGACCATAAACCATGGCTCTGTGCTCCCAAAACAATCATTTTCACCGCAAATGTCCCTTGGATGCATCACTAGGATTTTGACCTTACTAAGGACTGTAGGATTTGACCCTACAACATTGGGATCTATTCTTCCTTACATATGCAAACATAACTCCTATAAGCACCAACAGAATTTATATGTGCACTGCTAGGGGAAGAAATCCAGTAATATCCATGCAAACTGAATTCAGCTGTAAAGAATCCTAATTTTCTTCTCTGAATACCCTAATTTTCTCCCTCTGTATTGTGTGTTCAGCTTTTTTCTTTTTGCTACCTATGAAAATTTTTCTCTTTCTTAAAATGAAAGAAATCTGGAGATGCAGAATGCACTGTAGCTTGAAAGTACATCTCTTTTGCTGGCAGTTACATTATGTTATTTTACATAAATGTAATTCTGGGTTTTATATTTTGCTTAGTGAAATATTTGTGAATTATCATGACAAAAATTATGATGTGTCATAATGCATCATACCAACCTATACTGCACTAAATGTTTATCTTGAACCCTTTGCATGCAATGAAACCAAACAATACCAACACTGATAAAACCCTGAGCCTTTTCAAAGATATGTACTTTGTTTAAATATTCACCCTCAGGAAGCAGACTCTACAATTTATTTTTCACTTCTACTTCCACCAATTCATAAAATCCTATTTGCTTGCTTAAATGTGCAGCTACAAGTATTCATACATCTACTCTGCATAATCCGTGGGATACTGGATATAAATTACAGAAAGACAACGAACAGAAAGGCATGCAATCCTCCATGGTATTCATTAATGGCTGCTTGTGACAAGCCAGTGTCAGCCTTAATTTACTAATTTTTCTTGGGATGGTTCCTGCTTACTCAGTGGGAGGTTTTTAAGACTGCTAGGAAGGACTCATGAGTGGTGGCAACAGTGAGATAACTTATTTGTCAAATCTGATGCAAAACTGACAGAGACACTTAAAAAATCCTAGAAGTGGCCCTCTACTTTAATTATTTATATTAAAAGAAAAGTGTCACCTCAGAATAAATGACCCAATCTAATACCCTCAGCAGACTGTACTCAATAGAGGACATCCCGTTCATAAGAGCACTACTTAATTAATAATGAATGAACACTTTACTAAACTGCACAAAGACATTCCTGAATACTCAAGATAAAAAAATAAACAGTTCCCCAAATCATAAGGTTCCTTCTCTTTGGGATTATTGAAAGTGGATTACTCATGACCATATACTGGGCCAAATTTGGCCACCCTTCCTCACCCTGAATAGTACCTAATACACACATAGTCCTATTGATTTCAAGAGGACTCCTGCTTGTGTAGTATGGGTGAATAAGAGTGGGTCATTGTAAGTCACTGGAAACCCTTTCCAGTACATTCATTTTAGAAAGAATATTAAAACATTCATTTGTATAACTTTTAATCTGTAGCTCTCAAAATGTCTTACAAGGAGGTAAATATCATTACCCTAGATGTAGAGATGGGAAAACTGAGGCATGGAATGGTGATGTAGTTTGCACAGGGATAATCAGTGGCTGAGCCATGAATGGAATCCAGATCTCCAGACTCCCATTCCAAGGCCCTATGGGGCTGTTTCTTTTAGGAGCAAAAATTCGTATTTATTCTTTGTTGTTAATTCTATTGCTAATTCCACAGAGAAGAGAAACTGCAGAGCCAGCCAAGAAATGAAAGATGCTAAAAAGACAAAAGAAGTTCTTTTCTTGTTGGGGATCTCTCAGCTGTGCTGCTGGGGCTGTCTGTATCTGTAGGCACTATTCATTCTACCCCGGTGTATTATTGATTCTATGCCTGTGGATTATATGTAAAATCATATTTCTACAGCATCTATTATTTTATCTCAGATTCTTAACGGTAGTATTGTTCTTGACAATTTCTGACCTGCTCCTATGCTACCAATGTGTCTACTGACATTTTTAATAAACTTTAGAGCCAGTGGATTAGCACTGAATGTCAAGCACCACAATTAGAATTGCTGATGTTATGCGGAAACACTGTTTTTTAATATAAAAAAGTCTGTCTTCTTATTGCCACAGAATTCAGCACTTGTTTCTGTTGTATTTGATCATTTTTGTTGCAAAATTTCCATACTCAGAGGATCCTTGTGTGTATATGAACCATTTAAAGGGAGAAGGAAAGGTAACATAAATAAAAGTGACAACTGTAAATGAAATCCAATTTCCTTTTCACTTCTCTTAAAAGGTGAGGTAGATTATTTTGCCTCCATTTGTGTTGGTCTTGAGGATAAAATAAATATTGTTTTAATGAATCACAATGAACACCTATATAATCTGGGATTTCCATAAAAACAAATTTAAAAATTGTATCCTATCACACAGACAAATGATCTCTTATTAGCATGCACAAAGAATAGTTCGCCATCTCTACATGTTTGGATTATAGATCACACAGTTTTCAAAAGGAACAAAGGCACTCATCAAATCCACATTAGATTACTGCAGAAATGTGACTAAATTTAGTGAAAGAAAAGCCATTCAATATCCTTGGAGCAAGGATGACCAAACTTTGTAACACCCAGGAACACACTAGTAACTTTCCAAGAGCCTTTGAGAGGCATATATAGTTACATGTACATTCACATAGAAGTATAATAAAAATAATAATTGCACACCCTTGAAAAATTACTATAATATTATATAGTAAGGCCCTAAAACAAAACAGCTTGCACTAGTGATATGGTTGTATTTTGTAATACTGGTATAGAATTTTATATTCCTGGGTCGTTGTTTTTTTGGTTTGTATTATCCATTATGCTTATGAATAATTGACTAACATTTAAAACACATGCAATCGTGAAAATTCCCATGGGCTAGAATGGGTGCTCAGCTACTACATGGGAAACAGAATGAGAAAGAACCTCCCTTCTTATGCTTCCAAGCAGAAACCAGGTATATCTGCAGTCCAGGTGTTTCTAAGTCCCTACTTGTACTATAGGGCAGTGGTTCTCAAAGCCGGTCCACCGCTTGTTCAGGGAAAGCCCCTGATGGGCCGGGCCGGTTTGTTTACCTGCTGCGTCTGCAGGTTTGGCCGATCGCGGCTCCCGCTGGCTGTGGTTCACCGCTCCAGGCCCAGGGGGGCTGTGGGAAGGGCAGCCAGCACATCCCTCGGCCTGTGCTGCTTTCTGCAGCCCCCCTTGGCCTGGAGCAGTGAACCGCAGCCAGTGGGAGCTGCGATTGGCCGAACCTGCAGACGCGGCAGGTAAACAAACCGGCCCGGCCCGCCAGGGGCCTTCCCTGAACAAGCGGCGGACCAGCTTTGAGAACCACTGCTCTAGGGCACTAGCCACCCTAGAGGGATAAGGTAGGAGTAGCAGGAGGAGGTGTGAATGTGACCAGATAAACAGGGCACTACATGCAGTCAGTTCCATGGTGCCTCCAGTGATGGTTATGCCCCTTAGTAGTGTCTACATTACTGGCTAAATCAGCACTGTTGCGATTGATGCAGCAGTGTCGATTTGGCGGGTCTGGTGAAGACATCCTAAGTCAATGGTAGAGCGTTCTCCCATCAACATCTGTACTTCACCTCCCCAAGAGGCGGCAGCTATGTCGATGGACAATGTCCCCTTCTGGCTGGATAAGGCAGCTTTCTGATGCCAGAATGGTATAAAATTGCTGTAACACACTGGAAGTTCTGGGCCAATGTATTTCTACCACTGCTCAGTAATTTAAACCAATATACTGTTATATAACATTTATCTCTGTAAAGCGTTTTAGTTTGCATGAAAGGGGCTACACCAAATACATTTGTATTGCACTGTATTTATTAGATTGAAAGTTGGCTGTCTGGAAAAGGGGTTGTTTTATTTATAAGGGTGCAAAAATAAAAGCAATAGGGAAAGACAAGCAAGTCTGTCTTCGGACCCATAAATTAGTCCTATACTATCCTGTAAACCAAAAGCTTGTGTGTCTTTCTTGGAAGATATGCCGCATTAAAGATTTATAAGTTATCTTTATACAGAGATACTTGTATTTAACCTCTAAGAACTAATACATTGCAACCCTAATAAAGCTGTTTTAAAAGTAAGATGATGTGTAGATTTACTTTATGTTTATAACAACTCAGAAGCTTTACATAGAATATAAAAAATTCCTAATGAATGTGACCATCTGTGATCTGTTAATGCAGCAAACTTCAAAAGATTTATGGTCTTAATTGCTGCTAATTTTTGATAGGGCATCTACTATATGTGCCTCACAGAAATCAATGTAAAAATATAACTTTAAATCTAGTTGATGGCTGAAGTCAACACAAAACCCCAAGTCATCTCAAACAGATTTAAAATTCCTTCTGTGAATTTTATTGTGTCATCTGAAAACGTGATATTTCAATAAATAATAAGTAATAAATAGTTATTCTGTGGGAACATTGTGAACTGTAAAGGCTTAATAAACCATTAAAAAATTTACATAAAAAGATACAAAGTTTTTAATTATCTGCAACTGTTATAACTGATATCCGCTTATTAAGGAGATTTTAAATAACTCAGCGATGTAACTTTACAATCAAAGCTGAAAAAAATGTGTCTGTTATAGAAGCTATTTAAAAAAAACCTATTGTTTCATTCCTACCCCCTTCTCAAAAACAAACATTTGTGTCTCCATCAACATATATCTATTCTTATGTATATTTATCTATATACTGTAAAGATATAGATGTTGAGGTTAAAGTGGTAACTAGCTTTCTATAATTAAACCAATTCTTCCACTCCCTCAACTTTCTACCTGAACTTTCTCATGCAGGTTCTCTAGAGACCACACCCCTCCCACTCCTAATATTGAGATTAATCAGGCATGGTATTTTGGAGACAAACATTTGAAAGCCAGGAAATTCAGAATTAAGGTTCTGCAAAGAAGCTTCATCTCTGCTCTTGTATTAACTCCCATCTTCTCCCTATTCATTAGGAATCCCAGCAAGACTGAGATTGACTATGTGTTCAAGAGGACTAGAAACCGACCCAATATCCAAATTTTGGTTTCTTCAAAATAAGAAACTGTTGACTTTTTCTTGTAACATTGCCAGCATACAAAAAGAAAGCTATTGTTAATCAGCAACCATGGTGAATATATGATGAGATATTCAAATATTTATCATATTGTAAAATGGTAGCATGCTAGAAAATACTTTCATTAGGCTTTATGTTCTTGTTATTTCAGCAATCTGAAGGTGCTTACAATGAGTGAAATCCTGAAGTCCATGCTGAGATTTAATTCATTGCGTATTCAAGCAAAAATCCATTGATATCAATGGTCATTCTGACTGACAAAGAATTGAACTACTAAGGGCTCCAGGAGTTGTCCCATCATTTATGAGGGCCCATATCTTTTAGTGCCTAAGGGTGGCTCTGTATTGCTCCAGCAGCACAACAACACTTCCCTAAAACTTGCCAAATTTGCCAGCAGCGGGTGTGCCCAGCATAGGGAGATTCTCAAGTGTCACACTGTCACTGTTGCAGCTCCTATGCCAGTTCCCATTCCTACAGTCGGTACAGGGGGATTGGTTGTGAGAAACGAATCCTAACCAGGACTCTCCTGTGCCCTAGTAATCCCCAACTGCTTTAATGGGCCTTTGGGGTCATTGGCAGCTAGCACAAGTTAGAGCAGCATGAACCAGGGGGACTGGTCTATCACAGACTGCCTCAGAAGTAGAGGAGTACAAAGATACCTAGTGCACCCTGGTCTTGACTCAGTATGACTTATTACTTCATAATTACTCACAGGAAGTTTGGGATTACCATAATCTTTAGCTGGGGATATATGCTAAACAGGTTCTTCCCCACACTCCCTTCCACAGTACACTCAGCCCCAAGTTATTCAACCTTTTTTTCTTTAGTTTACAAAAGAAACAAAAAATAAAAACATTTCAGACTATTTAAATCTGTTATTGTGATATCTTTTAGTTCATTAAAAAATTATCTAGGAAAAGTCCTAGAAATTGAAGCCTAGGTCAAACCGTAGGTCAAATATGAAGTGGATTATCATACTGAATGTTCACCTGTGTTATTCCTGCCAATGCCTGTTACCCTGTAAACTCAGCCAGAGTTTCACTGTCTATACAGAAAGCAGTCTTCCTGTCTCATACACTACCCATGATGACATCACTCATGTGCTGCTCTTTGAAGAGTCCATGAGCATGCACTTTCCCACACCTTGCAAAAGGGTGTTTAGCAGTGACCCAGCAACAGAGTTGGAACTGAAATTAAAATTCAAAATTCAAGCAGCAGAAGCAACAAGAAAGCATATGCACAGAGAGGAGTAGGAGGGAGTCTGAGCCTGTACACATTTGGTATGGTTTCTCTTCTACTGGAGAGTCAGATACCTTATTCTAAGGCAGGGTTAGGCAACCTATGGCACGCGTGCCAAAGGCGGCAAATGAGCTGATTTTCAGTGGCACTCACACTGCCCGGTCTGGGGGGCTCTGCATTTTAATTTAATTTTAAATGAAGCTTCTTAAACATTTTAAAAACCTTATTTACTTTATATACACCAATAGTTTAGTTATATATTACGGACTTACAGAAAGAGACCTTCTAAAAACGTTAAAATGTATTACTGGCACGAGAAACCTTAAATTAGAATAAATGAAGACTCGGCACACCACTTCTGAAAGGTTGCTGACCCCTGTTTTAAGGTCTTACCCAATTTCTACTGAAGTCAGTGGGACGCTTTACACTGACTTAAATGGAAGTTGAATTGGGTCCCAGTGCTGCAATGTGCATACATAATGGTAGGATTCTTGGTAGTTGGGAAATCTTCTTTTGGATAAGGGAGGTAACTAGTGCTAGGAGGGAAGATACAGTGCTTGTGTTAAATAGGAGTGGGGAGGAGAACAGAGATCTACTGAATATCAATCCTTTAGTGGTACATAACCCTAAAGGTTAAAAGAATGATACACTGATAAAAGGTGATGTGTCCCTTAATTCATTGTAAATGAAGACATCTATCCCACTGCCTTTTATTGCTTGGAATTTACTTGATTTTATGTAAAATTAAGTATTCCTTATTATTCTATTTGCATTTTTAAAAAATCCACAAATGATGATGGAAGAAATTTAAAATAATTCAGCAAAGTGTGTTTAATTAAAATATGAACAGACAAAACGTTCTGCAAATATAACTAGTACTCTGTTAGTCTGCTGGATGCAAATGTTAGTAAAATAGATGCTAATGATGAATCTGAGCCATATTTTGGATCTTAAACTTTCTGACCTTGTGAAATAGTGAAAAGTAATCATTCAACATAAAGAAGTGTCCTTGTAAAATTTTTATAGTATTCTAATAATAGCTTCAAATGCTTCCTTATATCTACTGTTTTGGGGCTCAGAACTTTTTAAAATAAGAGTGTGGACCCAATATGGGAGAAAACGTAAAAGTCAAGAAAATGCAGAGAGGAATGTATGAGGGTATGTGTACTGTTTTTTTAAAACTGTAGCAGGAGGCCATACAAGGAAGGAGGCTGGGGAAGATTACATATAGCAGCTCTGCAATGAAGCAGCAAGGCCGAGTAGCTTTAGGGATAATACTGTTTTCCTTATACTGATAAAGTTCCTTGTTCAGTTTTAAATGAAAGTGATGCTCTACCATTGACACATGACAGAATAAAGCAGAAATTATATATAGAAATGGGTCTGAACCAAAACACCAAATATTACTATCTCCAAACTGTGGGGAAGTTCAGATCTGAATCCAAATCTGGACTAAAAGTTTACAGCTGGCTTCTCTTCTATAATAGCTGAATGAAACCTCTGGATTTGAACATCCCCAAGTGTTGGGGAAGATTAGATCTAAATCTGGACTGTTTTTATATTCATAGATTCATAGATTATAGGACTGGAAGGGACCTCGAGAGGTCATCGAGTCCAGTCCCCTGCCCGCATGGCAGGACCAAATATTGCCTAGACCATCCCTAATAGACATTTATCTAACCTACTCTTAAATATCTCCAGAGACGGAGATTCCACAACCTCCCTAGGCAATTTGTTCCAGTGTTTAACCACCCTGACAGTTAGGAACTTTTTCCTAATGTCCAATCTAGACCTCCCTTGCTGCAGTTTAAACCCATTGTTTCTGGTTCTATCCTTAGAGGCTAAGGTGAACAAGTTCTCTCCCTCCTCCTTATGACACCCTTTTATATACCTGAAAACTGCTATCATGTCCCCTCTCAGTCTTCTCTTTTCCAAACTAAACAAACCCAATTCTTTCAGCCTTCCTTCATAGGTCATGTTCTCAAGACCTTTAATCATTCTTGTTGCTCTTCTTTGGACCCTTTCCAATTTCTCCACATCTTTTTTAAAATGCGGCGCCCAGAACTGGACACAATACTCCAGCTGAGGCCTAACCAGAGCAGAGTAGAGCGGAAGAATGACTTCTCGTGTCTTGCTCACAACACACCTGTTAATGCATCCCAGAATCATGTTTGCTTTTTTTGCAACAGCATCACACTGTTGACTCATATTTAGCTTGTGGTCCACTATAACCCCTAGATCCCTTTCTGCCATACTCCTTCCTAGACAGTCTTTTCCCATTCTGTATGTGTGAAATTGATTTTTCCTTCCTAAGTGGAGCACTTTGCATTTGTCTTTGTTAAACTTCATCCTGTTTAACTCAGACCATTTCTCCAATTTGTCCAGATCATTTTGAATTATGACCCTGTCCTCCAAAGTAGTTGCAATCCCTCCCAGTTTGGTATCATCTGCAAACTTAATAAGCGTACTTTCTATGCCAATATCTAAGTCGTTGATGAAGATATTGAACAGAGCCGGTCCCAAAACAGACCCCTGCGGTACCCCACTCGTTACGCCTTTCCAGCAGGATTGGGAACCATTAATAACAACTCTCTGAGTACGGTTATCCAGCCAGTTATGCACCCAGCTTATAGTAGCCCCATCTAATTTGTATTTGCCTAGTTTATCGATAAGAATATCATGCGAGACTGTATCAAATGCCTTACTAAAGTCTAGGTATACCACATCCACTGCTTCACCCTTATCCACAAGGCTCGTTATCCTATCAAAGAAAGCTATCAGATTGGTTTGACATGATTTGTTCTTCACAAATCCATGCTGGCTATTCCCTATCACCTTACCACCTTCCAAGTGTTGGCAGATGATTTCCTTAATTACTTGCTCCATTATCTTCCCTGGCACAGAAGTTAAACTAACTGGTCTGTAGTTACCTGGGTTGTTTTTATTTCCCTTTTTATAGATGCGCACTATATTTGCCCTTTTCCAGTCTTCTGGAATCTCTCCCGTCTCCCATGACTTTCCAAAGATAATAGCTAGAGGCTCAGATACCTCCTCTTTTTTTTTTTTTTTTTTTGCTTGCATTCATTTTTAGTTAAATGCTATTAGATACATTGGTATAAATCTGACAATTTTTTTTGACTTCACTGAATGAGTTCTACATTAGAGCTGGTAAAAAATAGTTAAAAATTCACAGGAATGTTCATAATCGAAGATTTCTGGGAGGAGGGTTTCCTTGGAAAATAATTTTTCCTATGAAAAAAATTAGTCAAAAATTCAAAATTCAGAAAATTTCAACCATCTCTACTTCACACTGACAGAGGTGCAAACAAGAACACAAATTTGGTCTATAGTCTACACTGTCCTTTAGCACTCAGAACTTCTACTGATACCAGTGAACTAACATCAACATTACTAACATCATTTAGATTTCTGTTTGTGGAAGGACTATAGAATAGGTTCTTCAATATGTAAAACTTCATGGACAGTGGATCAGAACTCAAAAGGAGTCATTTTCAATTACAATAAATAGGAGGTGCATATTGAAAAATGCTGCAGCAAATACTGTGCCCCCAAAAAACTATGGCCCAAATTGTGAATCCCCTGTTCACAATAGTGAGCATTAACTCACAGGATTAGCCTCATTGAAATCAATGGAGCTACTCCTGTGAGCAACCAGTGTGAACAGGGGGTGACAGTATTCACAAATCCAGTATGGGCTCAGTTGTCTAAGCTTGGTATTCACATTTGCTCATTGCAATGCAGGTTTTAGCCAGCACAACCTGTGCTCATGGATATTTACAGTTGCACTCGTGCTCTTTTTTGAAGGTTTAGCCTGAAAAGAAAGTTATTGGGAAAGAGTAGAATGAGGTTCCGGAACATAACAGTGATAATTGTAGGCAACTTTGGCTAAGACTAAACTAGAGAGGTGATAATGGTATGAAGCTGAAAAGGGAAGGTGTGAAGAATTGAGGGGGTGAGAAAAGGGCAAAAAAGGACAGAAGTTTTAAAAACAGAGAAAATGACTTCATGGCAATTCTGCTTGTCTTTGTTTTCCTCCTTCATCTTATAACACTTAGAAGCCATTGCTCTCAACGTTATGGTTTTATCTACTAGGAAGCTATTGTTACCCCTTTTGACCTGAGCCAAGTATTCTATGTCTTGTCTGAAGTTTCCGTGAGGAAGAGAAATTGATGACAGAGTCAGGTATTTCTTTGTGGCAATCTAGTTTACTTACAAAGAATGTATGTAAAGTCTGTTCCCCAGAACACAGCATTAATTAAACAGCAGCAGGCAGTTTCTTTGCTCACAGTTCAAAGCCTCTTTCCAGCTAGCACTCTGCTCAAAAAGCGCTCTCTCTTCACTTTTTCTCAAGGTCACATTTCCACTAGCTGTCTGATTGGCTTTTTCTCTCTGCTTGTTATCTGTCTGCTTCTGCTTTCAGACACAAACATGTCCATCAAACAATATCCAAAAAAACCTCTTCCTTCTGTATAGCTCAGTTTCTGACCTGTCTAGCATGTGACTTGTCTTTTGGATGGTGATTCCTATTGTTTTAGCTATCTTACTCCAAAAAAGGAGCTTAACTATTTGTTACATTCATCCTGAATGAGGGGCAGCTGTTAGGCCCACCAGCTTCAGTGAGGTTTTAGCCAACCTTCACCATAACACTCTGATGCAAAAGAGCTGCCAGACAAGTCCAGCAAAAACGCCAGTCTTCCCACTTCTACTTCAAACAAGAAATTTCTAGTAAAAAAATAAGTATTAAGAAAATAAAGGGCTCACAACCTAAAAAAAAAAAAAACACCTTAGAGGTGTGGTTGGATGAACTAGGATTGGAAAAGAAGACTACATGAGAGAATTACCATTAAGTTATTCATCCCCACGCCCTTCACCAATATCTTTTCTTTTCCTCATCCTGTAAGACATTGTGCTAAGTGGATGTAGCAAGCACTAAGGAAGAGGATTTCTCTCACAGTTGCCAGGAGCACAGCCCTTATCCAAAGGGCTCTTTCTTCCACTCATCTCCCTGCCCTCAAAAGACTAGATATGCCTTTATATAGTGTAGTGTAGTGTGCATGTCTGAAGCATCTATGGGAAAGAATCCTAAGGGAACCTGAGCACACATTATTTTCTGAAGTCTTGCATTGTACAGAAAGATCCCCACACTATGCCCAAAACAAATAGCATGGAAAAAGAAGAGCGAAAGATACAGTAAACATGGTTAAGAAGATTTGTGTGTTTCCACTGAAACAAGAACCAGTGGCCTGGCAGTTACAGTCACTGACACAATGTTTTTCCAGTCTGAGACAACTCCAGGGTACAGCAGGGCTGTTCTTAAGGAGTCTGACAAATTGCAAAACTGAGCTCCTGTTATCTAAAATTTTCAGCACAGAAAAAGGCAATTCATTCAGACGGACAAGTGTCAATGGGGAAACACTAGGCATCTACAACTTTCAGAACAGCTGGGCTGTCACTCCGTGAGATTGATTTGCAGTATATAGGGATTTAATATCTATGGTCAAAACAAGTCAATGTTATCTATCTATTTTAGGCAGCTATAGCATGCCCATCACCACAGCATCTGGACATCTCCATTCTGGTGACATCTATCAAATAAGGCGGCTATCTTTAATTTATGAAGGAATAAAATGTAACAATCCAGCTCATCAAGCTGTTAATAAGAACAGTGGCACAATATACTAGGGCCTGATTCTATAAACGTTTTGTGACTGGAACTTCTACTCGCTCCACTGGGATGGGTCTGTAAGGTCAAGGCTTACGTCAGGGTCTCTGGGGTGTTAATTGTTTGCTAAGAGCTTTCAATTGGATAAATTTTTAAAATTAACTTATTTTATTCTTTCAAAATACAAGAGGTTTGATCAAACACCAGTTGCATTGGAAACAAAGAAAGGTGAATGAAAAGCAGGAAAGGGAATAAACAAACACACAAATACAAAATGAAAGTTCATGGTTATCCCTGGTTTCTTACAAATTAGTCTTATATCCTGAAATGACAATAGACAGTCCTTGAAAAAACCTTGTTCCCAAGGCCATTTAGACCATGTAAGATCTAAATCTCCTTTTCTGTATTTATTGTTTCCTTTTCTCCTTCCTGCCTTCCATTGAACTCTTCATATTTCCACTGTGGTAAGTGGTTTGTCATGATCAAATATCTGTTATATGAAAAAATATATCAAGGAGATGGGTTTGCTGTGGGTTCTATCCCCTTAAGCCACAGATTTCAGACTCTCCAAAGGTGAAAAAGGGCATCCATGCAGATCCTCTGCTACCCAGATTCACCCTATCCTGGGGTTCTGCCTACTCTGGCTTTACTGGAATCCCCTTGAAGTTATCACAACTTCTGAATCCCTCTTGCTGCCTGCAAAAGCTTTGTTACATGGGAACCCCTTGCTTATTCCACAGGGGGTTCAATCCTCATAGAAGAATTCCAGGAAAACAGAGTTAAATTTCACTGAGTTTGCCCTCAATAGCATCAAAAGGTGAGACTGAAGGGTCAGAGGTTTGGGTTTTGGTCTGTGCAAAGGACATGGCAGTGGTTCTTATATGAACCAAACCACTTTGCCCATCCTCAGTGGACACAGTGTTGACCCTGCCCATTCACTGCTGTCTGTATTTTAATAGCATGTTTTTTAATTTCTCTTCTTTCCCAATAATTGCTCTAGATACTGCAGAATCTAAAGGGTACATTATTATCTCTAAGCTTGGGCACATTTAAAAATGCATGCTTCATGAGGCCTGTTTTCCATTTTCCTGCTTGATATTAAATGCAGTTATATGTTAAGAAATGAACACCCACATCTCCCTTTTCCCTCCCTGCCCCCAGTATATTTTAAAATGATGAAATCTAAATGATGTTTTCCCCGCAGAAACCACAAGGTAAATGTAACAAGTAATCAATCTACTGAACAGCAATCAGGCAATCACTTAAACATACTACATAAACAAAATAATTAATCTAAGTGCTGACCTGAATAGCAATTAATATAATCAGCTTCAACTGGCATGCTTACTGTACATTACTTTGTTTCTTAGTTGTCATAGTTAGGATGTCATATGCAGCATAAATATGTTGGCCCGTTTTGAAGAATACTAATTTTAGGAGGAAAAGGTGACACAAATGTTTATGCAGAGCAGGTTGTTTGTTCCTTTGTGTTCAGACTAAAGCAAAACACAATGTCAATGTCAAAGCAGAACAAAAAGGACAAGTGCTCCGAAACTAGACTTCTAACCACAAAACATCAGACAAGCCATTGTGGTCTCTGAACATAAAATGGGAGATTAATGGTGGGGAAAGCTTTTGCTTAGCCACAGTCTCAATACAGGCAGATGCACATTTTTTTCCTTTTTTAATTAAAGGGACCCTGTCATTTTAAGAATCATAGGTCAGCTCTTCAGCTGACATAAATCAGCCTAGCTCTGTTCATTTCAATGGAGTTATACCAGCTGAGGATCAGCTGCATAGATTTTGAAAAAGACTGCACATGTCCTGTTCTGAATGATATAGTGATACCTTCGATTTTTAAAGGTGCAATTTCAAAAGTCTAGCTTTCTGTTCAATATGATTGGACAATAAAAGCAGTTTCTTTTTTTGTTCTCCTGCATTAACAGGCACAGGTGTGTTTGTATTGCCTGAAATGCGGAGGGTTCCTTAAATATGAACAATACAGTTTGAAAATACAATATGAAAATATAGTTTCCATGAGTATTAAAAATAGGAATAATAACCCATGGAAACATGTTGCTTCTATTGATCTTAACTTTTATAAAACCTTTGTTTTCAGAAAATCTAAATACTGGCCTGAAATCAACCTGACACCAACCTTTAAAACAAAACAAAACAAACAACATGTTGCCAGAGCAAAGTTCCTCCTTCCATGAGTTTAGGCAACTCTCACTGCCTTCCAATGTTGGATGCATTCAAGAATGGGATTTACTTCACTGTGTTTGTTTCTTTAGCTTGCCTCTATATTTGAAGGTGAAAAAAAAAAAGAAAAAGAAGAATCCCTTGCCTTTTCCCTCTTGAAAGCTGGTAATAGCTGGCAGTGGGCAGACACTCCCTAGGGGAATCTGGATAAATGTTCTTCATGACAGTCTTCTCAACTTACAATGAAAATTCGTGTCATGTGGTCCATTATAACCATGGTTTTAAATCCAAGTTCACCTGGAGCATATTATATCAGTTTGATACTGTACATGATAGGGCAGACCTGGCCCAAGGGCCAAGAAATCTGACGGGTACACCTTGAGGAGTCACATTTCAATGGAAAAATCAATTATTAATAACAACCTCAATCACTCATAAAGAAAGAAAAAGCAGAAATTGTATGGTGACTAGAGAGCGCATCTGGAAACTGAAAGAGGATCAGAGAAGGACAGCCCTCCAGCCCAAACAAAATAATAAAGCCCACATATCACCTTAGATATTTTTCATTACAATTATTTTTCTTCTATTTCAGAGCCTCTCTCTTTTCTTTCTACACTCATATTCTCTTTCCTCACTCTCAAATCCCCCTCCACTCTTCTCCACAGCTTCAGAGCTCTCCCCTTCCTTCTCTTTCATTCAGCCTAAAAAAAAATTCCGTTTTCCTCTTCTCCACATGGCATGACAGACTAATTTCCTTCCCTCCTACTTCTCAGCCATAGCAAGAGTCCCTGTTAAATTCTGTTGTGACCCAGATTATAAGCTCTTTGGGGCAAGGACTATCTTTGTAATTAAGTGTTTACACAAACTTAGGGGAGTGGGACCTGGATCCTTGACTGGGGCCCTTAGTTTTATTACTTTTATTATTATATAAAAATAATGGAAACAACAAGTGTAAATCTGGAGTAACTTTACTTAGTCAGTGGTGTTCTAAATGTATATTATGAGAGCAAATGAGAACAGAATGTGAACCTGAATAACTAGAAAATAATACTTACTGACCCAAAAGGCAGTTTCATGTCATAAAGGATAAAATTAAGAATTATAACAGTTTCTTAATTCATTTCTCTACTTCCAAGGAACGTCTGTATTTCAAACATACACCTCCACCTAACGCTGTCCTCGGGAGCCAAAAAATCTTACCGCGTTGTAGGTGAAATCACATTATATTGAACTTGCTTTGATCCACCAGAGTGCACAGCCCCCTTCCCCCCAAAGCACTGGCTTTACCGCGTTATATTGAGGTAGAGGTGTAGTTACAATTGTGAGGAACTAATGAAGTATGTGTTGTAAAGATTTCAGGTATCAATTAATAACATATATGAACAAAAGTTGAAACTATAATTTAGGTTTATAATAGGATTATTTAGATTTGATAAGCATATGCTTATGTATCTGGAGAGGCTACATAAGCCTGCCTGATGTCTACAGCTCTTGAAATGGAATAGGTGGAAGCTCCTTCATCTCTGGCCCAGAAGATCTTAGGTTTGCACCCAGTGAAAACACTGCTATGGAGAATACAGGTCAGGGAGGAGGTGCTGAAATGAGGTACTTTCCTTCAGCTGAGATGTGAAAGGGAGGTCTCGTGTCCAACTCTAGTGACAGCTCGGGGGGAGGGGGGGAAAAAGCTCTTATGACAATATGAAAAAGAGTATGCAACAACCCTTGTATCCTGGCCAACATCCCTCCCCCACATCGAAATAGACTCTAGAGGGTGGAGCTGTGTGAGAGCTATTCAGGAGTGCATGATGATTGCTTCATTTGCTTACGCATTATGGGCCAAATTAAAGCTAACTTAATGGAGGGGAGAAGAGAAGGCACAGGCAGTTTACATGCCAATGCTGCATAATTTGGCTAAGAGTCCAGCCTAGCATTGAATGAGTTGGGACTATGCCACCTGTTTCAGTGGCCCCAATGGGGTTGTACTTGGGCAGGGCCATGGCTCCTGAGATGAGGGAAGTACTGGCAGACCTCATATACTTTGAGGTCAGAAGGGACCATTGTGATCTAGTCTGACCTCCTACGCATTGCAGGCCACAGAACCTCACCCACTCACTCCTGTAATAGACCCCTAACCCCTGGCTGAGTTACTGAAGTCCTCAAATCAAAGACTTCAACTACAGAGAAATCACCATTTGTACTAGTGTAAACCTGCAAGTGACCTAGGCCCATGCTGCAGAGGACGGAGGGAAAAAAAACCCAGGATCTTGGCCAATCTGACCTAGGGTAAATTTCTTCCTGTCACCAAATATGGTGATCAGTTAGACCCTGAGCATGTGGGCAGACAGATACCTGGGAAATAATTCTTTGCAGTAACTCTGAGCCCTCCCCATCTAGTGTCCCGTCTCCAGCAGTTGGGAATTTCTGCTACTGGCAGTTGCTGATAGGCCACATGCCATTGTAGGCAGTCGTGTTATACCATCCCCTCCATAAACTTAACTGACTTCAAGACTGAGTTTGATACTTTTTTGATCCCACTGCACTCCTTGGAAGGCTGTTCCAGAACTTCATTCCTCTGCTGGTTAGAAACCTTTGTCTAATTTTGAGCCTAAGCTTATTGATGGCCAGTTTATAGCCATTTGTTCTTGTGTACACACTGCTGCTGAACTTAAATAACTCCTTTCCCACCAGGGTATTTATCCCTCTGATGTATTTATAGAGGGCAATAATATCTCCCCTCAGCCTTCTTTTGGTTAGGCTAAACAAGCTTTGAGTCACCTCTCATAAGATAGGTTTTCCATTCCTCTAATCATCCTTGTTGCCTTTCTCTGCACCTGTTCCAGTTTGAATTCATCTTTCATAAACATGGGAGACCCAGAATTGCACACAGTATTCCAGATGAGGTCTCACCAGTGCCTTGTATAATACCTTGCCTGATGCATCCTAGGACTGCTTTAGCCTTTTTCACGGCTGCTTCACACTGACGGCTCATAGTCATCCTGTGACCCAGGCCTCTCTCTTCCTCTTTCGCTTCCAACTGATAAATTCCCAGCTTATAGCAAAAAAATCTTGTTGTTAGTCGCTAAATGCATGACCTTGCACTTTTCATTCCATTTCTATTACTCCAGTGTACAAGGTATCCAGATATTCTTGTATGATATTCCGGTCCTCCTCCACATTGGCTATACCCCCCAACTTTGTGTCATTTGCAAATTTTATTAGCACACTCACTTTTTGAGCCAAGATCAATAATTAAAATGTTAAATAAGATTGATTCCAAAACCGATCCCTGAGGAACTCCACTAGTAACCTCTCTCCAGCCTGACAGTATAACCCCCTATAGTCACCCCTTTAACCAGTTCCTTATTCACTTTTTAATTCTCATATTAATCCCAATCTTCTCCAATGTAACTAATAATTTCCCATGTGGAACTGTATCAAATGTTTTACTGAAATCTGGGCAGATTAGATCTACTGCATTTCCTTTGTCTAAAAATCAGTTATCTTCTCAAAGAAGATCGGGTTGGTCTGGCACAATCTACCTTTGTAAAACAATCTTGTATTTTATCCCAATTACCATTCACCTCTATGTCCTTAACTGTTTTCTCTTTCCAAACTCTGTAATGTAGACCAGACCAAAGTCCCATAGGAACGGAGGCACCTTCGAGGCACCATTATTAGGATGGTGCAGCTCCTCCAAGAGTCCAGCCAGAATCATGCCCTATGTTTGCCAAGTCTCCAACTTTTAAAAATCTGTTACAGTATGAGTAAATATATTTTAATAAATTGAAGACAAAACTGTTTCAATGAAAATAAATTTTTAATTTCAAGATTTCTGTGTGATTCTGTGAATCTAACATTGTTGCATTGATTTATTTTACAAGGACATCGACATTTCACTACTGCTTTAGAATTAGAAAATGAAACTAACTTGAAAGGTATTTGAAATTGAGCAGTCTATTTTTATTACCCACATTGAATAAAAAGCAAAATGGAAACATAAATCATAGTGAAAAGTAAATTAGATTAAAAACAATTCTTTCATTAATCATCTATGATGACACGTAAAGAATTTAAAAAATATATTAATATGACATTGACGGTATCCCTTGAATTTTAAAGTAAAAATCACTTATTTTCCCCAACAAAGATGGGCTGTATATTTGCATGAATGAGGAAAATATGCTTTTTGTGTGAATTGAAATGGTAAATTATGTATGCTCAATTAATCTAGACAAACTATTGCATACGGTTTGCTTAAGGTTCTTGATGCATTAGATGCAGGTGCATATTACAGGCGCAGCTGATAATTAAAACCCTCAAATGTACAGCAATCTATTTAAATCTAACAACTTGTTCACAAAAAGTTCAGTTTCTAAAATGAAGATTTACAAAGCTTGTCAATTAAAGAAATTACTTGTGGCCAATAGTTGATTATTAAAAATACAAGGAGGTGGTGGTTATTTCCTTGTATATGTAATGGCAGATAAAAGATTTATTGTGTATTGAATACATTATTTACTATTTGTCTTGATAAAGCTCTATCAATATCAGTGGAGTGGGGGGAAAAAGAAGGTAGGACTTTATTAGCAAAACTGCTTTGATAACAAGAACTTTTTCTTAGGCACAGTATACATAATATTTGCCAGAATCCAAAATGAAACCTATAACATCTCAGTACTGCATACTAGTTCTCTAGGAACCATCAAACAAAGTATCCTGTACTAATTGTTTTAGATGCTGATACAGGCTTAACCTTTCCTGCAACAGCTGTGGAAATATTTTTTTGATTCTGGAAAAAAAAAAAAAAAGCCACAGATTTCTTCCTCAAAACGTTCCAAAAAACAATATGATGACCTTTTGCGGGATGGCACAGAAAATGAGAGAGAATATGGATCCTTCAAAACAATGAATCAGTGGAGAAAACTGAAAAAGAATGTTTAAGTGAAAATCCTCTTATATAATCTATCACACTGAAAAAGTAAAGTCTGCACTTGTATTAAGAGACAAACAGGGTGTCTTTCTGTGGTAAGAAAGCAACATCAGTTTGTATTGTAGTCTCTGATGTGGATACAAAATTCAAGACATTTTGAGCTATGCCAACTTACACCAGCTGAGGCCTTGGCTACACTTGCGAGTTACAGCGCTGTAAAGCCGCCCCCAGCACTGTAACTCACTCCCCGTCCACACTGGCAAGGCATTTGCAGTGCTGTATCTCCGTGGCTACAGCGCTGCATGTACTCCACCTCCCCGAGAGGAATAGCAGGTATTGCGCTGCCGCTGCGGCGCTGTGGCGCCAGTGTGGCAGCCCAATGCGCTGTGACTGGCCTCCAGAAGTATTCGGCAGTATCCCACAATGCCTGTTCTAGCCACTCTGGTCATCAGTTCGAACTCTACTGCCCTGGCCTCAGGTAACCAACCATGTGACTCACCCTCTACATTCCCTGGGAATTTAAAAAAAACCCTTCCTGTATGCTCAGCCTGGCGTGGTGTGGAGTGCTATCAGCGAATCTTTCCAGGTGACCATGCCTCCACGCGCCAAGCGAGCCCCAGCATGGAGTAATGGCAAGTTGCTGGACCTCATC
Organism: Trachemys scripta elegans; assembly: GCF_013100865.1. NCBI lineage: Eukaryota > Metazoa > Chordata > Testudines > Emydidae > Trachemys > Trachemys scripta. The sequence continues at coordinate 67,764,732 of NC_048305.1, forward strand.
AGTGTTTGGGGGGAGGAAGCTGTACAGTCCCAGCTGCGCTCCAGCCATAGGAATTACGATACCTTCGGGAAGGTATCAAAGGACATGATGGAAAGGGGCCATGACCGGGATGTCCCGCAGTGCAGGATTAAAGTGAAGGAGCTGCGGAGTGCCTACCACAAAGCCCGCGATGCAAACGGCCGCTTGGGTGCTCCCCCCGCAACTTGCCGATTCCACAAAGAGTTGGATGCGATACTTGGGGTTAACCCCACCTCCACTCCGAGCACCACCATGGACACTTCAGAGCTGGAGGGGGAGGGGGAGGAGGAGGAAAACGGGAGTGAGGGTGGTGGGCCGGATGGAGACACCCCAGAATCCCTGGAGCCATGCAGCCAGGAGCTCTTCTCGAGCCAGGAGGAAGGTAGCCAGTTGCAGCGGCCGGTACTTGGTGGAGGACAAACAGAAGAGCAGGTTCCCAGTAAGCGGGTTTTTTTTCGAGAAGGACTTTTTTCGGTGCGGGCTTTTTGGGAGAGGAGGGTTAGGCATGCATGTTTTGATGCGGAATAGTGCATTGATGTGGTTTATCACATCGCGGTAATCGGCCTCGGTAATCTTCTCAAATGTCTCATCCAGAACGTGTGCAATGCGCTTGCGCAGGTTTATCGGAAGAGCCACCGTGGTCCTTGTCCCAGCCAGGCTAACGTGTCTGCACCACTGTGCCGCGAGGGGCGGGGGGGAGCATTGCTGCACACAGGCAAGATGCATATGGGCCAGGGTGGAAGCTGCATTGCAGTAGAAGACCCTCCCTTGCTCCCCAGGTCACCCTCAGCAGCGAGATATCGTCCAGGACGAACTCCTGTGGAAAATGTTGGGACAGAGTTCAGTGTAGGTGCCCCCTGAAGCTGTTGGCTCTCCCCAAGGCACAGAAACCCAGAGGACAGTGCAGCCCTGAAACAATCAGTCCCCCTTACTCACCATTTTGAGGCTCCCGTGGGATGTGTGTGCTCTGTTTCGGACGGGAAAATTATGCAATTGTGTAGACCCTGTGTGTTTTCTACTCCTTAAGTGTGGGGGAAATCATTACTTTGTCTGGTATAAACAATGCTGCCTCTGTTAAATGTTGCATTTTGCCTATACAGCTGCATCAACCTTGAGACCTCAGCCATCCCTCTCATCACCTGTTCAGAGACTGCAAAGACTCAGGAAGAGACCGCGAAAAAGCAAAGAAGACACGCTGCAAGAAGTGATACGGCAATCTATTAAAGAGAATGAGAAAGCACAGAACTGGAGGGAGAGAGAAAGCAGGATCCGCCAGGAAAACGCAGCGCACCGGCGGCAAAGCACAGAGCACCGGCAGCAAAGCACGGATCGGCTCATAAGCATCCTGGAGCGCCAAACAGACGCTATCCAGGAGCTCATAGCCATGCAGAAGGAGCAGTATGGCAAACGCAAACGCCACCCCCCCCCTACAGCCCTTGTCCCAAAACTCTTTTCGTTGTGCCCCACTGTCACCTCCAACCCACTTTCCCCAACTTCCGTGTTCTTCACGCCACCAGCTGCCTCCAACACCAGTATCTTCACCACCCAGCCCTGAAAACCACGACCCTTACCCTCTGCACTCAACCCCCATCACCATGCAGTATAGCTATCCTGAAATGCAGCACTCACTGCACAGCACACCAGAAAGGACATACGCGAATCTGTGATTGTACTGTTCCCCACTCCACCCCCTTGTTTCTTTTCAATAAATGGACTTTTTTGGCTTTGAAAACATTCTTTATTATTGCATAAAGTGAAAGACTCCTTATCCCAGGAAATAAACAGGCACTGCAAGTCTGCTTGTCTGCTTAGCAAACACTGATTCCTAAAGATTGGAACTACTGCACTTCACTCACCTGCAGGGCACCGGATATCACTGCTGGTTTTCAGCCTCAAATTGCTCCCTCAAGGCATCCCTAATCCTTGCAGCCCCGCGCTGGGCCCCTGTAATAGCCCTGCTCTCTGGCTGTGCAAATTCAGCCTCCAGGTGTTGAACCTCGGAGGTCCAAGCCTGAGTGAAGCTTTCACCCTTCCCTTCACAAATATTACGGAGGGCACAGCACGCGGATATAACCGCGGGGATGCGGTTTTCGGCCAAGTCCAGCTTCCCATACAGAGATCGCCAGCGGGCCTTTAAACGGCCAAAGGCACACTCCACAGTCATTCAGCACCGGCTCAGCCTGTAGTTGAACCGTTCCTTGCTGCTGTCAAGCTCCCTGTGTAGGGTTTCATGAGCCATGGCATTAATGGGTAAGCGGCGTCTCCAAGGATCACAATGGGCATTTCAAATTCCCCTATCGTGATCTTCCACTCTGGGAAAAAAGTCCCGGCCTGCATCTTCCTGAACAGCCAAGTGTTCCGAAAGATGCGTGCGTCAGGCACCTTTCCGGGCCAGCCTGTGTTAATGTCAATGAAATGCCCACGGTGATCCATAAGCGCCTGGAGAACCATAGAGAAATACCCCTTCCGATTAACGTACTCGGATCCTAGGTGGGGTGGTGCCAGAATAGGAATGTGCATCCCATCTATCGCCCCGCCACAGTTAGGGAACCCCATTTGTGCAAAGCCATCCACTGTGTCCTGCACGTTACCCAGAGTCACGGTTCTTCTGAGTAGGATGCGATTAATGGCCTTGCAAACTCGCATCAACACGATTCCAATGGTCAACTTCCTCACTCCAAACTGGTTTGCGACCGACCGGTAGCTGTCTGGAGTTGCCAGCTTCCAGATTGCAACAGCCACCCGCTTCGCCACTGGCAGGGCAGCTCTCAATCTCATGTCCTTGCGCCGCAGGGTGGGGGCAAGCTCCTCACACAGTCCCATGAAAGTGGCTTTTCTCATCCGAAAGTTCTGCAGCCACTGCTCATCATCCCAGACTTCCATGACAATGTGATCCCACCATTCGGTGCTTGTTTCCTGAGCCCAAAAGCAGCATTCCACGGTACTGAGCATGTCCATGAATGCCACAAGCAATTTCGTGTCGCACGCGTTATGCGGCTCGATAGCATCGTTGGACTCCTCACTCTCACTGTCACTTTGGATCTTAAGGAATAGTTCGACAGCCAAACGTGACGTGATGGCGAGATAAGTCAGCATATGCCTCAGGAGTTCGGGCTTCATTTCCCGCAGACAGATCGCGCTGTACAGAAACTGTTGAAAGATGGCGCCAAAGGTGGACGGAAACAAAGGGATTTCTGGGATGCGAAGCGATGCATCACGGGGCATTGGAACAGGATCCAGAATGCCCTGCACCCACGCCCCCTTCCCACAACCCATGGCGCCAGAATGGGAAGAGGTGCTCTGTGGGATAGCTGCCCATAATGCACCACTCCCAATGGCGCAGCAAATGCTGCAAATGTGGCCACGACAGTGCGCTGGGCAGCTGTCAGTGTGGACAGACTGCAGCGCTTTCCCTACTCAGCTGTACGAAGTCAGGTTTAACTCACAGCACTGTACATCTCCAAGTGTAGCCAAGGCCTTTGGATCTGGTCCTTCGCGTGAAGAAGTTCAAGACCATTGAAAAAAATGTAAGCAAAGAAATAAATCAAGCAGCCACCACTCCCTTGTTTTGCCAAATGAAAGAGAAAATGATGGAATTATTATATTACAAATTAATGGAGGCAAAATGAATGCACCACATTTAAAACATTTTTCTTGTTTACTAATTGCTCAGTGTTAGCACTTTAACAGCACAGAGGTACAGAATGCAAGTTCACTCTTTGCCTGACTGCTCATCTGATGTCTCTGTCTCTCCAAATACGCAAACTACACCTAGTTCAGGAATGTACATGTTGCCTCTAGTGGATTGGTATATCCAGTAGATCTTTATTGCAGTGAAATATAATATGTAATATCCTTCCCACCTCAGGATGGTTCCTTTGAATTAAAAATGGAGTTTTCTAGGCCTTCTAATGTAAGAATTTGGGGATTGATTCTGAGGTGCTGGGATTCATAGGACACTACCTCTCAGGATCAGACCATTATTGCACACAGGCTGGAATTCATACCTGATATGAGCATATTAGAGTCACTACTATGTTGCTTTCACATTTGTGGGTCAAGTTAGCAATTCTGACAATCATTAAAGAAAACTTTGTTTCTCTGGTATGTTCTGACCCTCAATTTGTAGGTCAGAGCTGTTTGTGGTCTTGTACTTAAGAGTTGGTGTTTTTTTAGCACAAGTTTAGGGAATTAAGTAGGTCTTAATGGAAACTCCTACAGTTAAATGGATGTAATAAGCAGGGCTGGCTCCAGGCACCAGCTTGCCAAGCAGGTACTTGGGGCGGCCACTCTGGAGCGGGGCGGCACATCCAGCTATTCGGCGGCAATTTGGCGGACGGTCCCTCACTCCCACCTTTTTTTTTTTTTTTTTGCCGCTTGGGGCAGCAAAAACCCTGGAGCCGGCCCTGGTAATAAGGGCTGGATTATGGCATAGGCACTGCAGTGCTTAGGGCCCCAGCTGCTGAAGTCCTGTGATTACATCAGAATCTCAACTTTCCTTTACAAAAAATTAAGTTGTTAGCCCTTATGGATGCAAAGAAAAGCTTGAGACTAGGCCTTGTCTACACTGCCACTTTACAGCGCTGCAACTTTTTCGCTCAGGAGTGCGAAAAAAACCACACCCCTGAGCTCTGCAAGTTTCAGCGCTTCAATGTGGCAGTGTAGATAGTGCCCCAGCTACTCCCCTCGTGGTGCCACGACTACACAGCCACGTTAAAGTGCTGCCGTGGCAGCGCTTTTAACGTTGCTAGTGAAGACAGACAAGTGAAACCAACACAGGGACAGAGTATCTGCCTAACTCTGCAGAGTGCATGAAACAGCTCTGAGAACTATGCATTGTCCCATGCATCTCAGTGCGCCGCTAGCTCCAAAACGCATTGCTCTGCACCCTCCTCACACAAACACCATTCCAGCAAAGTAGAAAAGTGCACAGGGGCCAGCCCACACATCTGATAAAGCAATACAAGTGCCAACCCCACCTCTCCTGGGTTAGAAGAAGGAGTCCCTGCTGCTATACCTGTCATACCACTATCTCTAGCTCCTTGGGATGGAAGCCATCCTCCAAATGGTGGGATAGAGCCACAGTGCAGGGGTGGAGTTACAGAAAGCCCTTTGTGCTATGCCTAGGGCACTAGGGCCTGCTTTCATCAGCACCTGAATGTAAATGGGAATTCTTAAATTTTCAGCATCACACTAAGGGAGAAATCATGAGCTCACTGAAGTCAAGGTGAGTTTTGCTATCAAGTTCATTGGAGCCAGAATTTCATCATAAATTCTTTTTCCCAAATGGATGAGGCTTCCATTCATGTAATTATTAGTATAGCTGCCCCAACTGAGTGGGGCCCCACTGTACAACTCCACTCAATCAAAATGATATTCTAAAAAAGGTCCGGCATTGCAAAAACAGCTGTAAAGCAACAGTGAGAAATCCACCTACATGCATGGATAAGTGGAAAGGGGGAAAATACTGTGTAATTTTTCTAAAGCACAGAACTAGAGATTGCAAGATAGCAGGAGTAATGGGAAATGGAATTTCCAACAATCCCCATGATGCTGTGATCAAGCTTTAGAAATTTAAATCAGAAGCCCTCTGGCAACCTTAACTCTAGGTAATCAAAATCTTGCTATGCCTGTATATAATGCATTGATGTATAATAACCTCTCACTGTAAGGGGTTATTTCCCCTCACATAAGGTTTCTACTCATTTTATATCCCAGATGCATTTAACCCTTCAGTGTGAAAGTGTTCCCTCTCACATATTCATTTGAAAATGCACTAAAACAAAAGAAAATATTGCTGATCTTCTATTTTAATTTTGAAATGAATCTATTTTAAATTTTCTATCGGAGATGTTGCAGTGTGAACATCACTCCATAGCAAAAACTTAATGATGTCTAAATTGAAAGTCAAGGAAAATGAAGAAGTAAATGTGTGTAAAGAGGAAAGTGTAAATTTATTTCCCACTACTGAAAACTTTATATACACAGTAGAAAACATTTCAATCAAGTAAAATTTGCTCTGGAAAAAGGTTAAGAGGGTTTTCAATTATTCTAAACCAAACCTATTAGATGTGGCTACATTATAGTCCTAACAAATCTATAAAATATGATGTAAACCATTTTCCTAGTTTAATTAAGGAACTACGCATAATCAATTAGTATAAAGATTGAATCCAGCGTGACAAGCCTTTCCTACTGCAAGATCAAAGAATGTACTCTGCCAAATATTTATTAGAATGCCATATGGGGGGGAAGGGGGTAGAAGGGGGAACCACCCTCACTACAATCTTCTAACAACATGTTTAGCAAACCTGGAATCACTGGGGAGCCACAAATCATTTATGCTTTTTAAAATTGTTTCCAGTTTAAAAAGAAATCATACTACAGTATTCCTCTTAGAAAAATCTCAGAACTAGTGTTTCAAATGCTGACATCACTTATTGTGGTTTTGTAGTATAGCTAACACCTATGATTTATGTTTTACAACAGAATTATTAGCAATGATACAATTTACCAAATACCCCCAGGGGATTGGACTAGATGACCTCCTGAGGTCTCTTCCAACCCTAATATTCTATGATTCTAAATGAAAGAGATTAGAATTTTTCCCCCCAAGTTTGTTATGTAGTGCATTTGATAATACTTTGAATATAGTAGGTTTCATTGTTTCCAATCTACAGTCAGGCAGTTTCCCCTTGTTGTTAGTGTGGTTCCCTCACATATCAACAGGGAAGAGAAACAAATGTAATAAAATAGGGAAATGTGATTGTAAAAATCACAAAAATTGTCAGGAGGACAAATGTAACAAACTAATTTTTAATTAATTAGATTTCAAGTTAATTTAAACAAAAAAAGGCTAATGTTTACTTTAAGAAAACAATTTCTGTAAGATTAAAGGAGTAGCTTTACATTTTATTTAGACTTTTTAGAAATTGAATTATTCATAATAGAGAGACGCAGCATGCGTAGAATGCCCTATTGTTTGCTAGGAGTAAATAGTGGTAAATGCAATAACAGCACCACTATCCCAGCCCTACCATTTATATCCTGGACTTGGCTGTTCTGCCAGTTCTTCTGTCCAAGAACACATTAGCAATTCATCAAAAGAGCAAATGTCATTATACACAGGAAGCCCGGGGAATTATTTTGCATTTGATTTCCAGTTCCGATAGCATTATTATTGATTTAAATATTCCCCAGAATGACATAGGCTAGGCACAACAGATCATTGTATTTTTGAACTGTCAGTCACAGTAATTCTTGGTTGCCCAAATGCTGATGGCTTTTGAAAACTTGAAAATATAAAACTCTGAGGACACGCTCCCAGCCCAGTGACTATCAAACTTCAACAAATGCGCACAAATGAAAATCATAATTTCTGAAGTATGTGAAAAGGCAATGATAAAATAGCTTTATCAACAATGTTGTATGGCAGAAAAGCTTTACTGCAAAATGCCATTGTGGATAAAACTAGTGAAATGAGGGAAGAAAGTGTTTGTGTTGCACAATCCAATTAGAAAAATGCACAATTTAAGACTAGCATAGTGAACTGTACCTACATGCACATATGCATCCTAAGATTATCATAGGGATTGATCCCAGGGTTTTCAGCCACAAAAGCACAAGCCCCTACCACTTACAGTAAATAAGTAATTCCATCAGCTGAGAGACAGTAACACGGGGCCAGGCAATAGGGAGATAATCATATGCCTAGGCCGGTGTATTACCATATCAAGTCTTTTTTGTTGTATTCCTTAAAATGCAAGTTCCAGGTTCACTTTTGTTTCACATATGTTGTGCAAGGCACAACAAGCCACGATTATGAAACCGTGTTGGCATCGAGATGGGTCCACAGGCATCAGCAATGTGCTTTCAGCTGCCCAAAAGTTCACTCAACCACCATTCTGCAACTACTCAGCCTGGAGAACTCAATTTTTCTTGAGTTGGTAATGTCAGGATAAGACTTCGTGAGCAAGTTAAGAATGGCTATGTGGGGTCCCCCAAAATAACTGTGGATACAAAACCATGTTGTTTTTGGAGAATCAAGTCCCTTCTTCCCCTCATGGTACAATCTTTACTGGGACTCCCCAATCCTGTACTGATTTAAAACTGACTGGCAGCTGTTAGGTTTACCAGCTTCCAAAGGACAATAGCCACCAGCTTCTGCACCGATATGGGCTTCCAAAAATGAGTGGTGAGGCACTGGAAAGGTTGGTGCAAGCTGCTCACGCAACTATATGAAGGTATGCTTCCTCATTCTGAAGTTCCACAGCCATTGGTCATCATCCCAAATTTCCAAGATGATGTGGTCCAACCACATCATGCTGCTTTTCCAGAACCAGAGGCAGCAGTCCATCCATGGGTATAGCATTGCAATCCTGGCATTGAAGACATCTTCTCCATGAGACCCCATTGGATTTTCATTCACCCTCTTGGCCAGCATCTCAAATATTTCTGGACCAATTCCCCCCAGTATCTGGAAAGGCACTGCATGAATGTTTGTCCCACGAGCAGCAGAACCACATCTTCATGGACTTGCTCCACGTCATCCACACATTTTGGCAGAAGAGAGAAGTGAGTGGGAGCTGCCATTGCCAAATGCGTGAAGGCAATGTACAGTTCCAGAAGCGTGCAGCAAGGTGATTCCCAGAATGTCTCCTGTGATGCATAGTACCACGATACGGTCTCTGAAATGGTAGTGCTAACATGGCATAATGAAAAGGGGCAGTATGGAGGTGGGTATATCCCACAGTGCAAATGGTCTCATGAACTGCAACAGAATATGCAGGCTCACTTATGCACATAAAAGACTGAAGAAAAATTACATCTCCTATTATATTAATAGGGCTGGTCAAACATTTTCTATCAAAACAGATATAATTGAAAATTGGGTTTTTGACAAACCTAAAATTTTTGTGAAAGCTGTCTGCTTTTTGAAGGAAATATTGATTATTCATTGAAAAAAACAAGAACCCCAAACTGGAAATATTCCATTTTGGTATGCTGTCAGGGTACATCACAGGAGTTGTACTTTGGTTGCCTCATATCCACATTCTCCTTTATGGGTAGGGCTCTGTGGACAGACTACATCTCCCATGATACACCAGAGCTAGGGACTCCCATGATGCACTGCCTCCCCTCATCAAGAGGGGAGATCATAGTGCACAATGAAAACTGTGGTCTGAACAGGAAGCCTGAGCTATAGAGAAGAATGGGAACATGAGGAACCTAAACTACATATGGCACTGAAGTGACATTTCCAAAGCTAAATATTTTTGTTTATAGTCAAAATATTTCAGTTTTGATTTTTCACCAAAAAGTTGTAATTTTCCCCAGGAAATTTTTATTCCCTACCATCTCTAATTACTAATTATATTGAAAGTTCTTAGTTTATACAGAGAAACAGACAGGCTATTCTACAATAGCTACTTTGGAATAGCTCACCATGTGCACATTTTTTTCTAGAATAAAAGTGATTTTCTTCAAGAATAATTAGTCTGCTTGGAGGAACACTAATTATTCTGGAACAAAGTGATTTTTATGCTGGAATAGAATATCCACGTGGGAAGCCAGAATAGCAGAATACTTTACTCTTCAATTGTTATTTCAGGCAATTTCCTCATGTAGACAAGCCCTTATTCCTTAGTAAACTTGATCCCTAACAAGGGTGCCCCTGGTACTTGAAACTTGCCTACATAAAGGGGTTTTATGTGTGGGTTTAAAAAACAGTAAGAGATTGTGGTTGTCAGTGAGTGTTCTAAAAGAACTTGACTACCATACTGAATGTTTTCCAGGATGCAACAAGCATATTTCTCTCCCAATAAGGGATTAATATATATCAATTGTTAAAACTGATTTTCTCAGAAAAACTCCTTCCTTGATGGACTTTGAAAGTGTTCACGCTATTTCATTTAATACGTATTACCAAATACCCTTAAACTCCTAAAACTTTAGATATTATTAAACAGTTTTGGGAATACTTTCCAGGGTAAACTCAAGTGCAGAGACATTAATAAAAACCCCACGTAGAACAATATCAGGCACAATGAAAACCTTTGCTTAATGTGCAGCAGAGGTCAAAAAAGCAAACGCAATGTTAGGATGCCAGAGAGATGGGATAGAAAATAATATTGAAAATATTGTAATCCCACTATATAAATCACTCAAATGCCCTCACCTGGATTGCTGTGTACACTTTTTGCTTACTTTATCTCAAAGAAAGGACATAACAGAAGTAAAGGAGGTTCAGAGACAGGCAATGGAAATGATTAAAGGCATGGATGGATTTTCATATGAAGAATAACTGAAAAGACTGGTTCTGTTAAGAGAGGAGATAAATAAGAGTGAATATGGCTAAGGTAAATTGATGGAATGGTACAAAGAGGGTACATAGAGTTCTCCGATTATCCTTTTTCATAATACAACGAGGCCCCATTCACTCAGAGGCAACAAATTTAAAAATTATAAAAGGAAATACTTTTTACTCACTGCACAATCTACCTGTGGAACTCATTGCTACAATATCTCATTGAGGCCAAGAATTTAGTAAAATGCTCTGGGCATAAACCAATCAGTAGCAGGAAGGAGAGAGTAACTCCATTTAAGGTGGTACTCTGGATTTGCACTAAATTTAAAGTTTAAATGAAAGTAGAATTTGGCACTAAAATAGTTTTAAAATAGTTTTTAAATATCCCTTTAAAATAGCGGTCTTTAAAAACAATGTACAAAGACTCTGAGGGGCAAAATCACACCTGGAGTAGCAAGTAGGAAAGATAGAAAATGTGGCAAAAGACCACCTTGGCTTAACCACGAGATCTTGCATGATCTAAAAAATAAAAAGGAGTCATAAAAAATGGAAACTAGGACAGATTACAAAGGATGAATATAGGCAAACAACACAGGAATGCAGGGGCAAGATCAGAAAGGCAAAGGCACAAAATGAGCTCAAACTAGCTACGGGAATAAAGGGAAACAAGAAGACTTTTTATCAATACATTAGAAGCAAGAGAAAGACCAAAGACAGGGTAGGCCCACTGCTCAGTGAAGAGGGAGAAACAGTAACAGGAAACTTGGAAATGGCAGAGATGCTTAATGACTTCTTTGTTTCGGTCTTCACCGAGAAGTCTCAAGGAATGCCTAACATAGTGAATGCTAATGGGAAGACGATAGGTTTAGCAGATAAAATTAAAAAAGAACAAGTTAAAAATCACTTAGTAAAGTTAGATGCCTGCAAGTCACCAGGGCCTGATGAAATGCATCCTAGAATACTCAAGGAGCTAATAGAGGAGGTATCTGAGCCACTAGCTATTATCTTTGGAAAATCATGGGAGACAGGAGAGATTCCAGAAGACTGGAAAAGGGCAAATATAGTGCCCATCTATAAAAAGGGAAATAAAAACAACCCAGGAAACTACAGACCAGTTAGTTTAACTTTTGGGGCAGGGAAGATAATGGAGCAAGTAATTAAGGAAATCATCTGCAAACACTTGGAAGGTGGTAAGGTGATAGGGAATAGCCAGCATGGATTTGTAAAGAACAAATCGTGTCAAACCAATCTGATAGCTTTCTTTGATAGGATAACGAGTCTTGTGGATAAGGGAGAAGCTGTGGATGTGGTATACCTAGACTTTAGTAAGGCATTTGATATGGTCTCGCATGATATTCTTATTGATAAACTAGGCAAATACAATTTTGATGGGGCTACTATAAGGTGGGTGAATAACTGGCTGGATAACTAGACTCAGAGAGTTGTTATTAATGGGTCCCAATCCTGCTGGAAAGGCATAACAAGTGGGGTTCTTTAGGGGTCTGTTTTGGACCGGCTCTGTTCAATATCTTCATTAATGACTTAGATATTGGCACAGAAAGTACACTTATTAAGTTTGCAGATGATACCAAACTGGGAGGGATTGCAACTACTTTGGAGGACAGGGTCATAATTCAAAATGATCTGGACAAATTGGAGAAATGGTCTGAGTTAAACAGGATGAAGTTTAACAAAGACAAATGCAAAGTGCTCCACTTAGGAAGAAAAAATCAGTTTCACACATACAGAACAGGAAGAGACTGTCTAGGAAGGTATACAGCAGAAAGGGATCTAGGGGTTATAGTGGACCACAAGCTAAATATAAGTCAACAGTGTGATGCTATTGCAAAAAAAGCAAACATGATTCTGGGATGTATTAACAGGTGTGTTGTGAGCAAGACACAAGAAGTCGTTTTTCTGCTCTACTCTGCTCCGGTTAGGCCTCAGCTAGAGTATTGTGTCCAGTTCTGGGCACCGCATTTCAAGAAAGATGTGGAGAAATTGGAGAGGGTCCAGAGAAGAGCAACAAGAATGATTAAAGGTCTTGAGAACATGACCTATGAAGGAAGGCTGAAAGAATTGGGTTTGTTTAGTTTGGAAAAGAGAAGACAGAGGGGACATGATAGCAGTTTTCAGGTATCTAAAAGGGTGTCATAAGGAGGAGGGAGAAAACTTGTTCATCTTATCCTCTAAGGATAGAACAAGAAGCAATGGGCTTAAACTGCAGCAAGGGAGGTCTAGGTTGGACATTAGGAAAAAGTTTCTAACTGTCAGGGTGGTTAAACACTGGAATAAATTGCCTAGGGAGGTTGTGGAATCTCCATCTCTGGAGATATTTAAGAGTAGGTTAGATAAATGTCTATCAGGGATGGTCTAGACAGTATTTGGTCCTGCCATGCGGGCAGGCGACTGGACTCTATGACCTCTCGAGGTCCCTTCCAGTTCTAGAATCTATAAGTGCAACTTACACCAAGGCTGAATATGGCTCTGAAAGTTTATGTGTATCTTATCTCCAAGGTTTTACTGATTTTAGTTCAAACAGAGTTGTTATTCTCAGTACATTCCCATGTGCTTTAATATGACTTTTATATTTGTGCATTTTAGTCAAACACATTAATCATATCAGAGATGACCTTGCAAGAGATAACTTTGTAGAGAGTAGGAGAATATTACTATATTATAATTAAAATGATACCAAGTTAATAAAATTAGAACATTAAATATCAAGCAGCCAAAACACATGTTCTTAAGTGATTTGAGTAGAATATTAATTCTAAATGGAACTACTTCCTTAATTTTGTTTCAGACATGAACTTTCTAAATTTATTTTTTGCATGATCAGGTGCTGCATTTTGTATAGTGTATAAAATATAAGACTGAGCAATTTTACATTTACTCATATTGATTTCGAGTAGGAAGCATGCAATCAATAGTGATTACAAAAATCAAAGTATCCAGGGGAGAAAGAAAATTAAACTTGATTAATTACTTCTTCTAACTATTCAAATGTAATGATTCTCCATTGCCTCGCACCATGAGTTGTCATACTCCTATGCAACCTGAGTGCACGAGTATAAACTCTCCCAGATCAGAACAGCAGCATTTACACCCACTTTGCACAGGTGTAAATCACTATATAAGGTGAAACGCAGTTGAAAATCCGGCCCATTATTTTTAAGATAAACTGCAAAAAGGGAAATAAATTCCATACAAAAGAGGTGCCTAAGTTGGAGCACCTAAAGCTAGGGTGACTAGACGTCCCGATATTAAGGGCTTTGTCTTATATAGGCAACTATAACCCCGCTCTCCCCAAAAAGCATCCCGATTTTTCACACTTGCTATCTGGTCACCTACCTAAAGTCATGTGTAGGCACCGAACTAAAAATGGTCTGATCTTTAGAAGTGCTAAACAACCTCATGTCCCAATAACTTCAGAGTTGAGGGTGTTCAGCACCTCTGAAAATCAGAATTTATGGTAAGAGAAGATTAAGGGCTTAATGTGGGTTCATCACAAGCCCGGCGTAAGTGGCAGTGTGTCATTGCTCTGCCTCAGGAACAGACAAGGAAGCAGGCTGTTACTCAAGAGTCACAAAGCTGCCTTACCATCCCCTTCTGCCCTCCCACTACAAACAGACTTAACCTGCATTAGCCACATACCTGGTGCAGTATACATCTCATGGTGTGCAGGTGTGTATGTGGGGAAAACTGAGCCAAGGCTCCTCTCATTCCATGCTCCTGCTGGGTTGGGGGTGTGGGAATAGCGTTCCCATGGAAGCTACGCTCTCCACCACTCTGTACAGCCTCCCCTACGGTATGGGGAACAGATACCAGGGAGTTTAGGGACAAACCCCAGGGTGGACAAACAGAATGGGCCACAAGCCGACCCTTACAACATTCAACAGCTAGAAAATGCCACTATTAAGGTTGTACGCGTAACTTGAACTCTCCCTCATGATGCGAACGTGTGACAATCTGACCCAAAATGTCCCATGGTAGATGTGTGATTATTCTGACTAAATAAGAATGCATAAATATTAATATAAAAACAATAGAGAAAAACCTGTAAACAGAGCAATATGTAAAATTCTGCTGATCCGCTGCTTTCATTGCAGGGGAGGGAGCTGCATATGCAGAAGCTCTACGGTGCCTTGAATAAAAGCTCAATCTATTTAAACCACATATGGTTAAAGTGAAATGGTGTTATCCACTTTTTAGCCTGCATTATGGAAAAATCTTGGCATATGAAGCCTGGGTTTGGAAATGTGCCACCTGCATGTCACTACCTCTTTGCAGCAATGCTCTGATTTCGATTAACACACTGCGGTGAGAGTGGAAGGCTGAGCTAAAGAATAATAGGAATTATTCCATCATCTGACAATAGCTAGATGATAAAATCTGTTACACAGATTGAAGAAGGAAGGGCAATACCTCATTAGAAAACACAGAACTGTCTACTTAATTACTTGAAAAATGTCTCAGCCAGTACATTTTATGACACCTGGAGGGGATAAACATGTCGACAGTTTTAATTAATTTTATTTCTTTCATTGCACCTGTATGGCCTGAAGAAACAGAATCCTAATGGAAGTACAATCAGGCCCTTCTATAGGACTCACACTCATTTTGGCAATAACCAGAAAATGAAGCATTTCTATGGGTTTAATTAGAGAAAAAGGGTGTATTTGGGGAAATACAGCCCTATAATTGTAATTATTATAACTCAAGCCATGGTGCAAACTTCCTCATCAAGTCATACAACACTGCCTTTTCATAGTGTTTGTTTTCAATTTAAAAAGATAACAAAACAGTTTTGGTTCCCGGGCACACCAAGTAGATTTGTAGTAAAAATCACTTTCTTGTATTTTCCAAAACGAACAGCATAAACTAATACCTTGACCTTTTAGTCCCAGGACGCATCTAGAATTGAAGACTCAGCTCCTTCAAATTATCACATTGGAAAAAAAAAAAAAACCTGCCTAAAATTTGATTGCAAAAACAGGTCTCTCGACTGTGCTATTAAGACACTGCCCAAAGGAAAGGGTGATACAGAGCCGTCCCATCCCAGAGAAGCTCCTGGAAGAAGTGTGCCTCAAGGAGTAATTCCTGGAGCACCTGGGTGGGTAGGCATACTGCACTGTCCATTATAATTGTGCAGCATGCTCCCCATATCACCCCAGGCCAGCTCTGCTGGGCATTGAAGGAGGAGGCAGAGATCATAATCATCTTTCATCCTTGCTTCTTCTAGGGTGATTTGTGTCCAAGCAAGAGAGTAGTTTCTGCACTGCCTAAGTGCAGGGCCTGAGCTTGTGCCTAGTTTCTGTGATCATGTGGAATGTGAAAAAAAGTTCCATGAACCCTCCACTCCCATTTGTATGTGGACCCATGCAAGAGTCAGGCACAATCTGGCACAAAGCAAGTAAAAATGGAGACCTGGATAGGGTCCATTTACTAACTGAACATTGCATTTGACCTTTCTACAATTTATGCTCTTCACTGTCCTAAACTACAGTGCAATGTTGCTGTACACACTTTTAAACAGCTGTCCTATTTTACCCCAGCACTGGCTGCATTTCAGTAGTGCCTGGTGAAGTGACTGACTATTATATTACAGAATACAGACAAAACTGCGAGCATTCAGAGTTTAGATACTACATTACAACAGACAAAAGAGGGAAGGGAGGACAAGACCTACAATTAAGATGCAGGGATTGTTTGTTTATCTATGTACATGTTTTATTGGCAAAGACGAGGTTGAAGAAAGTTATCCTTTGCAAGGAGCAGAGAGCAAACAGAATGAGGAAGTTAATGAGAGAAAGCCAGAGGCAGTGGGGTCATCACTATGGAGGCTGAAATCCCCAAGGATGAAGATTTTAGAGAGAGAGAGAGAGAGAGCGCGCGCACAATCAAAGTAAAAGAGAAAGAAGGAGGGGAGGGTGCTCAGGAGGTGATATATGACAATGCAATGGAGGGCAAGAAGAACGAACTGGATACTGGGTATTGTGAAGAAGGAAAAAAAAAGAGTGGGAGGAAGAGATAGATATACACACTCACACTGCTCATAAAGGGCCAAATTTTGCCCACTGTTCAGCTGCAGATTCCTCAGATGCAGAAGACCTGGTACAATTCTGCTCTGCAGGGAAGAGGAAGTATTTGAGAAATCCAAACAAGGTTCCACACCCACAGCATGATGCAGAGCCAAAGTCCACTGGAGCCTCCTCTGTTTCTTCAAGAAGGCAAGTGTGGAGGCAGAGCTCGGACAGGCCAAGGGAGAAGTGAAGCTGGTAGGTTTACCACTATCTCCCCCCATCCCCGAAGTATCCACCAGGCATTACTCAGGGCAGAGTGGGTGTGTAGGGGCAGTGGTGGCTTCCCCATCAGCCTCTGCAGAGCTCCCTTCTGTTAGTTTAGCTACTTGGGTTGATGGACATGGCCATAGTTTGTAAGGTCATTTGAACTGTTCCAGGCTGAAAGACTTTTCACAGGCAGGGAGGATTCTACTTTCATTTCAGCCATTACATTTCTCATATTTTGCACGGAACGTAGCTTCAATCTCTTGTAAACTCATTTACTGTTAATGTTTAGCCAATTTATTCACTCATTTGAATTGGTCTTATTTAGCACAATCGAGTACATTACACTTGTTTCAATTTTTTGCTTCAAAGATTTAACATCTGGAGATGGCATACTGAACATTCCACACAAGTAACCACATGAAATATTTGAAAGAAAATACTGTAACATTGGCCATTCACAGGAATTCATACTTACTGGTGATAGCCAGAGGCACAGGAAACCAAAGAATTTTGGTAAAATCAGCAAGATTTCATCATTTTCAGGGTGGGTTTTGTTTAGATTGCTTCTCCATTTTACCTTATTCCTAAATATATCAACGGATATCAATGTAAGGCTCAAGCATTCAAATACAGTAAGATTATTTACAGTGAACAGATTTGGTTGCTGGGGTCTTTGTACTCTAGCAAAAGAAATTGTTTGTACCAACAGAGATTGTGACCACACAAAAATGCCATCTTAGGCAGCACTGCCACCAGCAACTCACAGTACCACCTGGAAGCCAGTCTTTAGCTTCAGTCCAGCTGAAGCTGTGCAGTCTACACCACTTTCCAATAATGGGAGCAAGAAAGCTCAGCTATGACAGCTACTGCTATTCAGTCAGTCCCTTCCCCCTCCCCCCCATTTCTTAAAGAAACATCTTACCTTTCAGCAACTGCTCTGTACAAGGGGGCGATAACATCCTGTGCCCCATGCCCCAGATATCTCATAGAGCAATTGTTCACGAAGCCCCTTATTTGTATGTAATGCTCAGCACTCACTGCAATTAACTATGCCATGCACCTCGTCACCAGCACCCACTTCTGTGAGGTCACTAGCTCTTGTGCTAACTGCTCTGCTTCTAGTAATGCCTAATTTCATTGAATGCCTTTGACCAGGTTGCCTGCTGGCCTTGCTTGCCATCTGGAGTGATGAGGTGATCTGATCCAAGAAGAGTTCGTATCTACAACATGCAGATCTACATCCAACTGCTTCAGTGACTCACTGAGGTGGTAGCACTGAATGCAGTGCCCTCCTGTGGAGACATAAATTAAAGAGGCTGAAAGGGGCCATCCACTTCTATGAGGAGCTGGACTTGATCCTCACAGGCAGGCCATCCAGTGAGGTGACTGTCTACGTGAACACGAGATAGGAGGAGCCTGACAAAGAGGAACAAGGGGCAGAGCAAGTCACAGGAAGGGGCTGTCTCAGAGACTGCAGACTGGTCAGCAGAGGAACCCAATGAAGAGAGAGACAAGCTATTGAGAGATATGGGGCCCTCATGACACAGTATAAAGGAGTTATTCATTTTATTTCTCAGTGTTTTACTGTGGGTATCAGAGATAAGGGTGGGTGAAATCAGGTCTCTGGGGCTAGAACCACTGGTCACCACTATTATTCATATTGAAATGGTGGATACTACTGCTAATAAGAACTTAAGTTCTCTGGCTCTTGAACACGGACAACAAGAGCACCAATTGCTCTCTGGCTGCTTTCCCCCTTACCTTAAAATGCTGTATTAATCCAGCTAGACATAATACTCCTATTGCTGGCAGTTATTTTTCCACCTCTGCTGTGAACCTGAATCCTGGCTGCTGTTACTGTTCTGAAGGAACCGGTAGCCCGTGGGGGCAGATGCGCCATGGATACCCCACTCCCACTGGTCTTCAAACGGTGACCAAACTCTGCCTAATTTGATAAACAGTATTATCAAATGGACAAAAAGAGAATTAAAGCCAATCAAACAGCCAAATCTATTTATTGCACTAAAGCCTATAGGGGGCATCAATGGCACAGGCAACAAATTACTAATCTGTGCAATAAATCCATTACTGCTTATGGGCAAAATCGGGACAAATGATTGGCATGGATAAAAGTGATCCCAGATTTATGATTTCTTCAATATCCCACTGTCAGTAAGAGTGGTGATTCTCTCAGGCATTCGCTAAGCCAACTTCCAACTCATGCCACTTTTCTCTAAGTCACCTTTGAACTGCCATATTCATTCCACTGTGCTAGGGAATCAGCCATGATCATTATTTTATATGTTTGAGTCCAAATTTATTTTGTCCACTGTAAAAAGTAACTCTGTGACAGGAGTGTCAGAGGAATAATCCTCACTGAAGTTTGTGGGAAGGGCCTGTTATCTTCCATTCAGTTTCCTTGGCTGATATCTAAAGAAGAGTTGGTCAGACTCCATTGTAAGGCTCACATCACCCCCAAAAGTAAAACAAAATATGATTTAATTGAGTTAAGACCCCATACTATCTTATTAGAGTATAGTTCTATGGTGATAAGAGCTTTGGAAATACAGTAAATACATCTTGCCTTAAAACTGTGGAAGAATTTAGGTAAAAGTATATTGAGTTTTCTTGGTGATCCTTCTGGGACCACACCATGCAGTGGCCTCTGGAAAGCCCTCTCTCTGACTAGCACAGCTGCAGTACAGATTTGCAACTTTCTGCTGTACTAAACCTTAATATAATCTTAATTTTGCTTTTCTTTGGTAGTCTGTGCAGTCACAACTGGGTTCCCTGAATACAAATGGTCTTGAAGATGCCATCTGAGTGGCCTATCTGTTCATCCAGAGATGTATCCAATGGACAAAGGAAACACAACTTGAATGTTGAAGGATGAGAGCGTCTTTGATCCTCCATTTAAAATGTAGAGAAAGCTCTGTCTGACCCTGGAAAAGCAGAGAATGTGGCTACAGAGGCAGCAGGGCAATTACCACAGAGACTGCAAAAGGTGAATGAGAGACTGAGACTACAGTTGGAGCTTGAGGAAAAAAGGGTGGTGCTGCAGATGAAGAAAACAACCAAAGGAACAGGAAATGTGTGGTGCACAGAATGAATTAAAACAAGCAGAATCCTATGATTCTTATGCACATTAGGTGATGGATTTGGAAAGCAATGCATCATCTTAACTGCCAGATGATTTACGGTTTCCATGCTACCATGGGAACTGCTCACTGAATACGCAGTCAGGCACAGCAGTTTAGCATTGACTACCACTAGCCTCCATTAAGCTCACTCTATTGGTGCCTCTTTAATACCATTTACACTCTTCATTCAGTCCTTACCCTACCCTGCAAACTCCCACAACCCTTCACATCCCACTGTAGTCAGTCCTCCTAATAGTACTCTGATTGCTCAGACAACTCAGATTCCTTTCTAAAGATGGGTGACAAAAATCACTAGAGGCTATGGCCTGGTCTACACAATGAGTTTAATTCAAATTTAGCAGCGTTAAATTGAATTAACCCTGCACCCGTCCACACAATGAAGCCATTTATTTCGAAATAAAGAGCTCTTAAAATCGATTTCTGTACTCCTCCCCGATGAGCAGAGTAGCGCCAAAATCGATATTGTCATTTCGAATTAGGATTAGCGTGGCTGCAATTCGATGGTATTGGCCTCCGGGAGCTAACCCACAGTGCACCATTGTGACCGCTCCGGACAGCAATCTGAACTTGGATGCACTGGCCAGGTAGACAGGAAAAGCCCCACGAACATTTGAATTTCATTTCCTGTTTGCCCAGCATAGGAAAGCATAGGTGACCACAAAGAACTCATCAGCACAGATAACCGTGCAGGCTGATAATCGAAAAAGAGCACCAGCATGGACCGTACGGGAGGTACTGGATCTGATCGCTATATTGGGAGAGGATTCAGTGCTAGCAGAACTTTGTTCGAAAAGACGAAATGCCAAAACTTTTGAAAAAATCTCCAAGGGCATGATGGAGAGAGGCCACAATAGGGACTCAGAGCAGTGCTGCGTGAAAGTAAAGAAGCTCAGACAAGCCTATCAGAAAACAAAGGAGGCAAACGGTCGCTCCGGGTCAGAGCCGCAGACAAGCCGCTTCTAGGCTGAGCTGCATGCAATTCTAGGTGGGGCCGCCACCACTACCCCACCTCTGACCGTGGATTCTGAGGCGGGGGTAATCTCATCAGCCATACCTGAGGATTCTGCGGACGGGGAAGAGGAGGAGGAGGATGAGGACAAGCTTGCGGAGAGCACATAGCACTCCATTCTCCCCAACAGCCAGGATCTTTTTCTCAGCCTGACCCAAGTACCCTCCCAAGCCAGTACCCAAGACCATGACCCCATGGAAGGGACCTCAGGTGAGTTTACCTTTTAAAATATAAAACATGGTTTAAAAGCAAGAGTTTTTTAATGATTAATTTGCCCTGAGGACTTGGGATGCATTCGCGGCCAATACAGCTACTGGAAAAGTCTGTTAACGTGTCTGGGGATGGAGCGGAAATCCTCCAGGGACATCTCCATGAAGCTTTCCTGGAGGTACTCCAAAAGCCTTTGCACAAGGTTTCTGGGCAGTGCATCCTTATTCCGTCCTCCATGGTAGGACACTAGACCATGCCATGCTAGTAGCAAGTAATCTGGTATCATTGCATGACAAAGCCTGGCAGCATATGGTCCCGGCGTTTGCTGGCATTCAAGCAACATCCGTTCTTTATCTCGCTGTGTAATCCTCAGGAGAGTGATATCGCTCATGGTAACCTGGTTGAAATACGGGAATTTAATTAAGGGGACAGAGGTGGCCGTTCCTACTGGGCTGTTTGCCTGTGGCTGAAAAGAAATCCTTCCCTGCAGTTAGCCAAGCGTGTGTGTGGGGGGTGAATTGGCGCTGAGCTTTTCGCCTTTGGCTAGCAGGGATCTTCCCTGATACCAGCCATGTGGTGGGGAGAGGGGTACAGCGATCATCCCAGAGAATTGGATGGGCGGGGGCGTTAGTTTGTTTTCTGCTGCTGAAGGTTAACAGGAAAACCGCAGCAGTCAACGGGCTTTGCTTGGTATGTGGGAAAGGAGGGCGCAGAAGCCAAAAGACAATGGCTTACCATGGCCGCATGCAAGCTAAATTCTGTTGCCCGGACCTGCGTCTGTGATCTCTAAATACCAAAGCCACAAGCAATCAATATTAAGATGGAAAATGCGACCTTGTACTGAAATTACATGTACTATGTAATGTGAGTAGTGTTGTTCACCATGAAAGAGTATAAGCTTTGTTCTGTAAAATGTATCTCTAAAAACTTCTCCTCTTTTTTTCCATCCCGAAAGCTCTCTCAGATAAGGCGACAGAGAAAGAGACACGAGACGAGATGTTCTCGGAAATAATGGAATGCACCCGCAATGAAAGAGCTCATTTGAATGAGTGAAAGGACACGGTATCTAAGTACAGGACAGATGCCAGTGAACGTGAGGTCATGAGGGACGCTTGAGATGAGAGGTGTCAGGCTGCAACGCTGGGGCTCCTAGGTGATCAAACGGACATGCTCCGGCGTCTGGTGGAGCTTCAGGAATGGCAGCAGGATAACAGACTGCCGCTGCAGCCGCTGTATAACCTCCCTCCCCCCTCACCATGTTCCATAGCCTCCTCACCCAGGTTACCTTGTCGGTTCTCTCCTTATATTTATAATCAATTAATAAAGAATACATGATTTTTAAACGATAGTGACTTTATTTCCTTTAAAAGCAAGCTGTGATTTAAGGGGGGAGGGTGGTTTGCTTACAAGGAATGAGTCAACAATGGGGCGGGTTTTCAACAAACAGAACTTTCACACCGTAGCCTGGCCAGTCATGAAACTGGTTTTCAAAGCTTCTCTGATGTGCAGCGCTTCCTGGTGTGATCTTCTAATCGCCCTGGCGATGGCCTGCATCAGCAGCCAGGCTATTTGCCTCAGCCTCCCACCCCGACATAAAGGTCTCCCCCTTACTCTCACAGAGATTGTGGAGCACACAGCAAGCAACAATAACAATGGGGATATTGGTTTGGCGGAGGTCTGACCGAGTCAGTAACGAGCATCAGCGACCTTTTAAACGGCTAAATGCACATTCCACCACCATTCTGCACTTGCTCAGCCTGTAGTTGAACAGCTGACCGGTAGCTGTCTGGCGTTGCAAGCTTCCACAGGGCTATCACCACTCATTTCTCAACTGTGAGGGCTGCTCTCATCTTGGTATTCTGGCGCTTCAGGGCAGGGGAAAGCAAGTCAAAGTTCCATGAAAGTGCCCTTACGCATACGAAAGTTTCGCAGCCACTGGTAATCGTCCTACAGCTGCAACACTACGCAGTCCCACCAGTCTGTGCTTGTTTCCCAGGCCCAGAATCAGCGTTCCACGGCTATAACCTGCCCCTTAACAGCTTGAACTCCAAAGCACTGGGGCCTGCGGTTTGATAGAATTCCATGTCCATGTCCTCATCACTCTCGCCACCGCGCTGCTGTAGCTTACTCCTCGCCACCTGTTTTGCAGGTTCTAGTTCAGCATAAACTGCACGATAACATGTGAGGTGTTTACAATGTTCATGACTGCTGTCTTGAGCTGAGCGGGCTCCATGCTTGCCGTGGTATGGCATCTGCCCTGTTCACCCAGGAAAAAGGCGCAAAACGGTTGTCTGCTGTTGCTTCCCTGGAGAGGGGGAAGGTTGTACCCAGAACCACCCGCGACAATGTTTTTGGCCCCATCAGGCATTGGGATCTCAACCCAGAATTCCAATGGGCGGAGGAGACTGTGGGAACTATGGGATAGCTATGGGATAGCTACCCACAGTGCAACGCTCCAGAAATCGATGCTAGCCCCGGTACATGGATGCACACCGCCGAATTAATGTGCTTAGTGTGGCCGCATACATTCGACTTTATACAATCCGTTTCCAAAATTCGAATTATATAAATTCGGATTAATCCCGTAGTGTAGACATACCCATTGAAAGACTCTAGATGAAAAGACTAGGACCATTTAGTTTACAGAGGAGACATATAAGAAGTGATAAGAAAGAGGCATTAAAAAATAAATAGCTTGTAAATCAATCCTTTTAACTGTAGCTTGAGCATTGCCTGATTTTTGTGGTGTTTACTTAAAATCTTAATATTCTTTTAACTTTGATTCCTTACATGGCAATTAAAGGTACTCTGAGAATTGCTGAAGGGGTTGTGAGCTAGAAGCATCACATAATGAGTCAGGGGCTTCTATGCAACAGTTGCTTCAGAATTTAAAGAATATTCCTTAATTTTTTTAACATATATTTAGTTTTGTAAAGGAATTGGAAGTGAACAATGAGTCAGTAGGGGAGCTGAATTACAGTCTGCCATCTTCCTTTTATATTATTTTTCCTTCATGGAGACCCTAATCACAGCATTCACTAGCGTTCTGCACATTGTAGGGCTGTTTCTGAACTCTTTAATAAGGCAAAGATGCCAGTGATTTCAATGGTAGTTTGCATGAGAAAGGATGTAGGAATTGGCCTTTCAGTCACAGTATGCTGCATACTGAGAATACTGTGAATTTGCAAGATATGTCTGTTTACATCAGACAAATATGATGTGAATTGAATTATGACAATGTAAATCACATTATCGAAAGTCCCATGAAAGCGATAAAGTTTTATACCACACATACAATCCATTACATGAATTGTAAGGGTAATAAAAGTCATTAGGAAACATAGAAATTGTGTGCACACTGTAGCTGCTCTTCAAAAGTAGCAGCTTTATGCTTTTTTAAAAACATGAGAGGCTCTGGCTCATTGTAAGTGATCGGCTGCCACTTTTAGATCCACATTCCCTGCCTTTGTCCTTTGGCTTTATTTATGCATTTATCAGTTACACAAATATCAATTGGCCCAAAAAGGTGTGCATATCCAAATGCTCATGTCTTCCACATACACAGGGGTTTTGCCATCCCAAGTAGTTTAGTTTGACCCAAAGTGGGTGAAATGAGCCAAAAGCAACACTTATTTATATGCTCTAAACTGAAACAGGGAACACATGGAGTGTATATTTTGAGTTTAAGATAATGCTAGTCTTAGCTTGAAAGACTTGTGCTTTTGATCCTTAGATGTGTAAACATTAGGGAGCTCTCTGGCTACATGAATTTTCTTTCCCTCCTCCTTCCCATCAGAGCTCCAAATGCAGAATGTGGCATTCAGGCACATTATGTGGATTTCCAAAACACTGTAACAGATACGCTCTCCCTGCCATGTTGCTCGTATGGTTTCTCTCAGATGAGTTCTCTGAATTTTCTATAGATAAGAAGCTCCTCTCAGAATAAACTGAAAAATATATTTGAAAATTAAATTTGGAATCAGCTTTCAAAACTTCCAGCTTTTAGGGTGAACACATTGGGGACAGTTTTCTATAATACAGTACACCCTTGCTATAACGCCCTTCATAATAATGAACCTCCAGATATAATGAACCTGGCCCCTGGATCCCACCTCGAGACCTGTGGCTGCAGCAGGGGCTGACAGCTATAACGAACAAATGGCTTGGATCCCAAGGGGCTTGTTATAACCAGGATGTACTGTACTAGTAAGGCACAAGAGGAAGTGCGCGCTAGTAGGCAGGTGTACTATTGGGTATTCAATGAACACAAGGCTGAAGGTCAGGTGCCTTCAGACAGCCAACAAGTGACCTATTTATGCTCTGGCATGGCTTACTGCTATTAGAGTATGGTGCCTTTATTCCATCCTCATTTTCTTTAACTCTGGTATAAAACACAATTTCATGGTTCATTATTTGCAGCATATCTATTTATTTTATCAAAAATATGGCCTCTGTAACGTATCTTTGGTTGTGAACCCAAAAAAATGAAGACACTCAAAATCACTAGTCACTTCTGAAAATTTTGGATAGTATCTTTTTTTTTTTTTTTTGTCTTTGGACTATTTTCATCCTGGAGTGAAGGGATATTCTCTTCAAAATCAGGGAATACCAAAGTTAAGGCTGCCTATGCAGCTTGAACTGTGCCCCTTTGTGTGTGTGTGTAAGAGAGGATTCACCACTAAAGCGCCCTCTTGTGGATGGGTGTGGCATAGCAGTTCTCTCCCATGTAGGACCCCCTTCTGAGCCCAGTCCTGCTGTGGTCTGCCTCTTCGCATGACTCAGCTCTCCAGTCAGGTCACATTTTAGTCCCCACCCCTTCCCTAGTAACAAAGAAAAAAGCAACCCCTGCAAAAAAACAACAAACCAACTAGCCAAAGAAAACCCCAAAGCCCACCCATGGAATGTCCAATCCCTTCACCTGTACTTCCACCTACAATTCTGGTCTCAGAGGTTTGTACTTTTTTCTCAGGGCTTCCTATAGTCCGCATCCCCTTCTGAGGGGATTCATATCACCTTACCAGTAGCTGGTAGAGGAATCCAGGCCCACCATCTACACTGGGTTCCAGTCTAAGGACTCTAGTACAGGCAGTCAAGATGCACTTAATTTGATTGCTTGCTGCCACCTTCCTGAACTTCTTCCTGCCAAGATTTTCTCTGGGTTTTCTCCTTGCCCTGCCAGAGCCTTCCTATTCCTAACAGATCTCTTTGCCCTACTATAGGGAGAATGACTGCAGAGTTCCTCCCTCACTCCTTGCAGATCCCTTCTGCTCCAAGCTTCCTCTGTTAACAACACCCAGCCCCTCCCCAGCTGGGTTTCATCATTAATTATGCATGGCTCACCCTCCAGGTGCAACCAGATCGGCTAAGATCTCTGACTCATGTTAACTCCTTTGCTATTCCAGCTGGGGTAGACACCGCATCACAGTGTCCTTTACAATACAGTCATTAACTGCATGATTACATACAACTCTCTCTGCCTCATTCAGTGTACAGGTTGGATAAGACTAGCTAGGGTGTGAAACAGTCTCTGGCATAACTTGGAGCAACCCTGTGGGATTGCCGCATTGACTACAGATCTGGCAGGATGCCATGTGCTCTGCCCCACATCTTCCCACTCTGGCGTGGCCCCTACCCTGACATGCTTCCTAGGTGGAGAGAAACCAGGCAAACAGATAGTAGAGAAATGGCTTTGCCAGCTTTATGCCACCTCAGGAATCTCCCTGTGACAGGAAGAATCCTTTGCTGCCTCTTTAAGGCTACTTTCAAGCTACTTCATGCTGCTAAGGCAGCACAGGGCAGCCAGATCAGGGGCTATGGACTGAATATGCATCTGACGAAGTGGGTATTCATCCATGAAAGCTTATGCTCCAATACATCTGTTAGTCTTAAAGGTGCCACTGGACTCTCTGTTGCTTGGGACTGAACCTAGTTTCTTCAATGGACTTACTCCAAGTTTACACAGGTGTAATTGAGAGCACAGATAAGGCATCAGTGGACAGGTTTGTAGCAAATGAGGCAGGGCTATTCAGTAAATGCAATAAAGGTCAAGGAATGGGCATTAGATGAGGCAGAGATCTAACATTCATTGAAGAGCAAAGATAAAAATAAATATTGAACAGCTGCTTTGCTCACGCTGCACTGGCCAAGCTGTGATAGGACATTTTGTTTTTGATAAATATTATTTGGAATAATTCATTGTGGAAAAGCCTTTGGAGAACATGTTGACTTCAAAATATGCTTCAGAAAACTATTCTTAGTTAGAAATCGTCCTTACAGAGTCAGTCGGTTAAAAAAAAAAAAACTGCTTGGAACCCCACTCTACATTTTGAAACCCGAACTAGGAACCGCTATAAAGTTGTTAGGTATGGATATGGAGCTAGCCATTGGCTGAATACTGACTATGTGCTTCACAAGTGTAGCTCTGCAAGCACTATCAGGGGGATCTGTGTTCAAGAAAAAGGTATATTCTAATTGTGGAAGAAATGTTATTGTTTATATAGCACGTAGGTCACCACAACTTCAGTTTAAGCACTTTTTATCTTGTGAAGGGCAGCATTTAGCCCTAAGTACCTGACAGGTTTAATTATTTAAAACTTAGACTTTTCTAAGAAAAAAAGCATGACAAAATTAAGAATCTTAAACTGATAAAACCCTATATTTTCGATGACCTGGCTTAAGCTGCTATTTCTTACAAAAAATAAATCCTGGAGGAGATTGGATTGTGTTTGCCAACTTTCAGCCTGATACAAACTAGCACAGCCTCAAACACAGAGTTTATAATGGAAATGTCAGAAGACCCTTAAATATAGCACTGGTGCCAGACTCTGCTATAAAGAAGAGAAGTATCTACTTTGCATTACAGTATTAATCACAGAATCCAGACAGTACAAACAGCAGTTAGGGAAGAACATTCTGAGCATGTTAACACAAGTGAATAATAAATGGTTTAGATCACTTCTTGGCCAAACCTGGTATTCTATGTTACCAGAGTCAGTATAAAAAATAAAGCCCGTACACAGATATTGAGATTTTCAAACAAACTAGGAGATTTCACAACATACTCATTGCAATTAAATGGTATTCCCTCGCCCTTTCCCCTGGTTGGCTTCAACAAGCTCAGCCATGTGCTCTATGGACCTGATCTTGCAACGACATCAATGAGAACTTTGCCATTGACTTAACTGGGCCCAAAATCAAACCTATTTGCTGCCTCATAGCATACTGCCCTAGCCTAGAATTCAGAAGTCCTGTTATACCATCCTTTTTCTTTCTCAGGCCCAGTACAACCATAACTGCATCAGAAGACCCACTCATAGGGTTGCCAACTTTTTAATTGCACAAAATCAAATACCCTGCCCCTTTCCTGATGCCTCACCACTCACTCCATTCCCTCCCCGAGCCCCCGTTGCTTGCTCTTTCCCACCCTCACTCACTTTCACCAGGCTGCAGCAGGAGGTTGGGGGCGGCGAGAACTCTGGCTGGCAGTGCGGGGTTTGGGGTGCAAGAGGGGGCTTATGGCTGGGGCAGGAGGTTGAGATGTGGGCTCCAGCTGGTGGTGTGGGCTCGAGGGGTTTGGGATGCAGGAGGGGGCTTATGGCTGGGGGTATGTGGGGCAGTGGGATGCAGGCTCTGGGAGGGAGTTTGGGTGCGAGAGGGGACTCTGGGCTGGGGCAGGGGTTGGGAGGGTTTGAGGTGCAGGGTCCCAACGGCACTTCCTGTGGCTCCCAGGATGTGGCTGCTAGGTCCCTGTGGCCTCTAGGCGCATGGGCGGCCAGGGAGGCTCTGCGCACTTCCCTAGTGCCCACAGGCGCTGCCCCCGCAGCTCCCATTGGTTGCAGTTCCTGAGCAAAGGGAGCTGCAGAGCCGGCTCTGGGGATGGAGGCAGTGCATGGAGCCTCCCTTGCCGCCCATGCGCCTAGGGGCCATAGGGACCTGGCCTCCACTTCTGGGACTCGCAGGGAGCCTGCCTTAGCCCTGGGCCCTCACTGCGCCACCAACCGGACTTTTAACGGCCTGGTCAGCGGTGCCGACTGGAGCCGCCAGGGGCTCTTTTCAACCGGGCATTCTAGTAAAAAACCAGACACCTGGTAATCCTACCCACTCACAACAAAAACGTTGTTCAGTTAGGTCTATATAATGCAACTGTGCGCCAATTGTATTTGTATGTCCACACCTACCACAAGGCCTAACCCTGTTTGTATCTGTACGTTCTGGACAAATCTGGAGAGCTATCCCATAGTGCCCCAGTATACTCTGCATGCCCAGACGACATAAGCATGGAATGAAGGACACACACCAGTACACAGAGGGATTTCCTATAGCACAGAGAATTGAGAGAAAGACAGACTGGCCAGCCTGGATAGATAGGAGTTCCTTCTACACAGCAAAATAACTGTTTTGCCCTGGTTACAGAAAGAGTCACATGCCAGCTTTGGTCATTGATAAGAACTGATGCGGTTACTAACCATGTATTAACTATGCTGTGTGTGGATATAAACTATGTTTAGATTCAGACAAGTTACTAACTAGAGGCAAATTCAATTAAAAGATACAATGTAGACAAGGCCTTAAAGTAAACCTGTCTCATTTTGGGATTGTATCACTGCTATGTATTTGCACTCTGTGCTTTCTATCACACTGTCTCGTACGCTTGAAATGCCCTCCTTGAACTCATGTGCAAAGGTACTATCCTCTCGTCTTTCAAATTCTTCCTCCAGATTCACTTCTGCAGTGACACCTCCAAGAAATCAACCATCTAATGATAGAGAGGTTGAGTGACGGTCATGAATACATATTATTTACTTTTAAAATCTTGTAAATAATGTGGAACTCTCATATCGTGCAAATAAATAGTCTATGTAACTGCAAGATCTTATGAGTCTTGCCCTCATCCTGCTGCCCCTTCCCTCCTTTTGCTTGTTTCATTCGTGCTGCAGTTTGTTTCAAATTAGACTGTAAACTCTTTGAGGCAAGGATACAGTCTTCCTGTGTTTTTGTACAGAGCCTAACACAATGGAGTCCCAACCCAACTGAGGTCTTTGGTGGTAATACTAAAACTACTACTAATAAATAATTTGTTTTAGCCATGTGAGCCACTATCCGAGGAGGTGAATGTAGGTTATTAAAGGTATGTCTACACCAACAGTTCTTAAAATGTGGGTCGAGACCCCAAAGTGGGTCATGACACCATTTTAATGGGATCACCGGGGCTGGAGTTAGACTTGCTGGGATCTGGGGCTGAAACCCGACTCCACAGCCCGGGGCTGAAACCCAAGCCCAAGGGCTTCAGCCCTGGGTGATAAGACTCAGCTTATAGCCTCCCACTGCCTGAGGCTGAAGTCCTCGGACTTTGTTCCCCTCCCCCGCCCTGGGCGGCGGGCTCCTGGGGTCCTGTAGTAATTTTTGTTGTCAGAAGAGGGTTGTGGTGCAGTGAAGTTTGAGAACTCCTGGTCTACACTGTAACTGAGAGGTGTGATTGCAGCAAGTGTAGGTATACCCGGGCTAGCTTTGGTCTAGCTAGGTCGTTAAAATAGCAGTGACCTCATTTCAGCAGCATGGGTGGCAGCACAGGGTAGCTACCGGAGTACAATCCCACCTGGGACCCTGAGTACATACTCAGATGGGCTAGTCTGTGCCACTGCATGTGTGGCTGTAGCAGTTTCACTGCTACTTTTAGCACGCTTGATTAAAGCTAGATTGGGTAGACCTACGCGTGATGAAATCATTAGCTCCTGATGAAGGTGTTAAAAGGAACGGCACGGGATATTCAGAGCCTTTCCTGGTTAATTGTATTTTTTGTACTTTTTTTTTTTAAAAGAATATATACCAAATAACTAAACCTGCTTCAGTTCACTAGGGACATATCAATCATAACGAAAGACCATTTTCTGTGTTTAATACCTTAGGATGACAGAGCTCATATAATGCTGCTGATAATGAACACACACACAACATATTGCAGACAGAACAGTGAAACCTGTTAGCTTTCTCTCTCAACGTTTCATTCAGAAAGCTGAATTTGAAAAAGGAGGAGCTAAGTATAAGGCAAATTAGTTAGCAAGATTTAGAAGGAGAGAAGAAAGCACTGATGAAAGTTATCTGGGTTACTGTGTTTCTTAACAGCTGTGTTATTTAACAGAATGAATAAGATTCTTAACATGCTACTGCTTCAGACTAATGAATGGCGAAAAAACCTTCAGATACTATCAAATTATACACAACCATTACAGCTATACAAGCCTCTGCATCTGAGCTTTATAACCTTATAAAAATAGAAACGAGACAATTACAATCTAATTACAATTATTGACTACATATGGAATTATGCTTCAAATAAATAAACTTTTAAAACTGTAATGATAGCAATTTAATACCTTTCACTGAAGAGTAGAGATCTATATTTTACTATTAAAGGACCAATGCAGGGGTGGGCAAACTACGGCCTGCGGGATAGATCCGGTCCCTCAGGGCTTTGTATCCGGCCTACAGGATTGGCCCCTATGGCGCCGCGGGTCCGGCGCTGCTCTCAGAAGCAGACCCCGGGCAGGGGGCAGAGGACTACGTGTGTTGCCCTTGGCTCCAGGTACCTCCCCCTCAGGTCCCATTGGCCGGGAATGGGGAACTGCATCCAATGGGAGCTTCGGGGGAGGTACCTGGAGGCGCGGCAAGGGCAGCGCACACAGAGCCCTCCGTCTCCTCTCCCCCAGGGGCCGCAGGGCTTCCTGGAGCGACGCTGGGCCGGGGCCGGGGCATGCAGGGAACCTGCCCTGGACCCAGTGCACGCTGCTGCCACCCCGGAGCCGCTTTAGGTAAGCGGCACCCGGCCGGAGCTTGAACCCCTCCTGCACCCTGCCTCCCAACTCCCTGCCCTAAGCCCCCTACCTGCACCACGTACCCCAACTCCCTGCCCTGAGCGGCCTCGTACACCCTGCACCCCAACCCCCTGCCCTGAGCCCCTTGCCATACACTGCACCCCCTCCTATACCCCACACTCCATCCTGCACCCCCTCCTGCACTCCAACCCCATGCCCCAGCCCTGCATACAATTTCTCCACCCAGATGTGGCTCTTGGCCCAAAAAGTTTTCCCACCCCTGGACCAATGGCACATCATTTTTGGAGGTATTTAAGATAAGTGTAAGACAAAATATAGAGCAGCAAACAATGGAGACTTATTCTCACATGAATGCTGTTAATATAATAAAAAATTAGCAATCCTGAGAATTCTCCTACATCCTCTGCCTGGAAATTGAGACAACCAAAATGAGATGCAAATCAATGCCTTTATCTAATGAATAATGCAAATGAAGGCTCTTCTTAAGGCGAGTCAGTCTGCAGGAATCCTGCCTTACCTCACATTTCTTGTGGATTTAAGCACCATGTGTCACAAGAAATTAGAGAAAGGAATCGCCAAGTAATGACAAAGCCTTGGAGCCTCAAGTCAGTACAGACAGCAAGGTACATTAAGATGCATGGTACAGCGAGGGAGAGACCTGACATCTCATTAAAATGAAAATGTTGCTATTTTTTCTTCACCTAGTTAATGGAGTTGTATGACACTGTAATCTGCGATTATTTGTACAGCTATTACTTAGAAGCATCCTCCACAACACTTCCAAGATGGGAACTGAAACTTTATAAAACCTCTTCTCCCCTCTCTCAAAAACCCACTAGTGCTATTTTACCTGATTCAAGTCAACTGCATCATCATTTTTTTCAGCAGTGCCAAACAGCACATTGTATATATCCATTTGTCACAAGCTTTGCCATAACTTAGTCTTAGCATCCAATATTAACTTCCAAAAATAAACTTGTGTCAACAACCCTACAGTCCCTAAAAATCTAACTCTCTCTTTATACAATCATAAGTTATTTTCCCTGAATGAAGTATCCAGCACAAACTTCATTACTCTCATCAGAAAGCAGTCCTGGACCTGCACACACAATTTCTTACATGGAGTATTCACATCTTTCATGGCACACATATTATTTTGCTTCCCAGCTTTTTGTCCTTGAATCAGATGCCAAGATTGGGAATGCAGATCTTACTTTAGTCAGAGTGTCCTCTAAGGTGTCACAAATTGAAGGTCCTACCAAAGTACAATAAAGGTAGATTTGACATAAACATTCACTTCCAAAATAATTACCCAGCCATCTAGTACAGGGTGGAAAAAGTGCAGCCCATATGTGGAATGTATGCCTTGTAGTTCTACAGTGCAGTTGCTCGCTGTCCTCATCTTAAAGAGAGAAATGGGATATGCAGAGTCTACAGGATCCTGCATTCCATGGTCCATATTAATTTGAATAGCTTTCTGCTTGTGTAGAGATGGAACATTGCATGCATGGACTCTTTGTGTCTGCACTGATATATTAAATATGAGGTTGGTTGCAATTTGTCCCATTTTATTTAACATGCAGCTCTTGACAAATTGCCGATGTGGTTTTTGGTGTCAAACTGTGTATGCCCCTGACCTACCATTACTGTATTGGCGTTGTGTGGACTTTCAATAATATCACAGGCAGAAGACACAGGAAACGGGTTTCTTTCAGTACTGCTGATTGCCAGCATTTCAAAGGCTGCAAAAACACAGAAAAAAATCCATCTGCTCATTTGAAACGATAATAATACCTCTAAGTCCAGAATCGCAAGAGCTCAGAGTTAACAAAACCACTGACCTCTGGAGTGTCAGAGTTGATGAGGTTTATCACTTACATGACATGACCTTGGTGCCATGTTACTTTTGTTCAGCTCACAAGTTTGCAAACCAATTGGAGACAAATCAGTATTTTGGCTTCAGTAAACCATAAAAAGGTTAATCTATGTTAGGAACAAAAAATGAGATTAGAAAGATTTTATCAGGAGTCCTTTATGGGTCTGTGGAAAAAAGAAACCTTTTTATTACAAGCTGCCAAATCATCATTGCTGAAACAGTGTCTTAAAGCTTATTTTCTATTTATAGCTGCACTTCAGTTCATCTTTTGGATTTGTGCTAGAAAGGATGCAAAAGCATTTGAAGTATTTTTCCCGTTGTTATAAAAACAATGCCATTTTTAATTGTATACCACTGCTGAAAATTTCACACAGTTTAAAATAAAAAGGTCAAATTCTGAGCTGACTTATACCCATTTCAATCCCTGGGCTATAAGTCAGAGAATTTGGCCCAGTAACTTAAAAAAAAATATGAGTGAAAATGTGACTAGTAATCAATATGGCATTGTCACTCTCTTAAATTGCATGCACACTGAGACTTGCCTCACAGGTATTTGGTTCTGCTCCTGCCAGCAGTAATTATGCCAGGAAGGTATACAGAGCTTAGGTTTCCAAAAGCTAGGACAGTCACAACTAGCAGGCTATCTGGGAAGAAAGCTTTTGCTAAACCAGACTAAGCAGTTGATTTGAAGTGGGGAGACAATTAAAGCATGGCATTTCTGAAAGAGTAATAAAAATGTCACTACAAGTGATTGATTTGTTACAAGTCCTTGGCTTCCTACTGGCACTCCAATAGGATTTGGTGCTAAATCAGTTCTAAAGGATTATTAATATCATATGTTATTTTCACAAACTCAAAGAATTCAGCATCATTTCATAAATCAACTGCAAGTTAAAATTAGATTTCTTACAATTTCAATTGTGTCATGTTATATCACATTCATACATACACACACACACAATTTATAAAAATAGTGCAGTCTGATTCAAACCTAGAAGAGTAAATTTTAAAATGATTTCTTAAAAAGAATTTTAAAAAACCCTATTTTGACAAAGGGCTCTATTGTATGGCTGCAGCTGCATGTTCACCATGCATGGGATTTCATAGGAGTTCCAGAGCAAGGAGACACTGTAGGAAAGGACTCTAATTTTTTGTTCACTTACAGTCCCTGCACATTATTTGTAAAGTGGTTTCTGATATTCTCAGTTGTGTTATGTGTCTTTATTTACAGCACTACTTTTTCTGTGAAAAGCATTCTGAACCGCGGGGCAGAAGACGCTATAAAGGAATAAATAATAGCAACCACAGTATAAGACCACCGTTTGGAGACCTCTGAAATACGATATTTAGGCATCGGGGAATAATATAAGGCAAGAAGGTATTTCAGGCTTAACTATGAATTTCTTTGCTTTTAAGTATTTATGAGCTGGATCGTGTCCTCCAACAGAGTTTCTATGAGACAGCACTGCCAGAATTTCTGAGGTATCCTGCACATAAGACAAGTGGGGATTTGACTTCCCATGGAGATGAGAGAACACACCTACAAACTCTGAGATCTGTAGTGAAAAGTGTAGCTCTCAGTCCCACTGTTCTGAAGGCTATAACATACACACTGATGGCACCCACCCTCCAGCAGTACAGCTTGCTTCGGAGCTGTGTTCTCATTGGATCCCCTACCTGTACTTGCTCCCTGTATCCCTGCTGTGGGAATGGAATGCAGGGAACAGGCTATGGCAGAAGGATCAACATTAATCTGTGCACTGCTATCATAAGGTTTGAGCATGCAGGCTAACTTATCACCAAGCTCCCCTGTATCAGTGCTTTACCACTCCTGACAGGAGACGGAGACCAAAGACCTCTAAGGCTATCTGCCTAGGAAGGAAGCTATCTAGTACTCAACTCCCAAAGCAAAAAATTGGCAACTAAACTTTCTCAGCAATTTACTGTTGACCTGAACATCTTCACAGCAAAGTATTTTGCAGATTTATAAGATGGTGCTAAACACCTAGGTTGTTATTTTATCTTTTTCTAAAAATATGTTTTAGTGCTTATGAAAGGTTTCATGCGTATGGCATAAGCCCAGAGCTGATCCAAAGTAAAATTAGCAATACCAACAGTTTTCCCAACGCTTCCCAGGCAGTATTTCAATTCTAACCTGTGGGGAAAACCCCTATGGGGTGAAGACTCCCTCACATGCATTCAGTTTTTGGGGCTTCTGCTAAGATGGCTAGCAAGGGCACCAATTAGTGACAACTGTGATGGTGGTTGAGGACCTCTGCTTTAAGTGAGGTTTCAGAAGGAAGTGCCCTAGGTGAAGAACAAGACTCTGGGAAATTGTATTAGCATACTCTACCTACCTTGTATTACTCTGAAAGTGGAATTGAGAAAAAGGGACCAAAATGTCAGGTTTCTGTTGGACTCAGTGCTGTTTTGCTGTTCACTGATGTATGTCTGATATTATGCAGGTAATTTTATCATTCCAAATTCATGTTTTAGCACTACTTGGCACTTGACAAGATAAAACTACCAGAATGATATTTGCTCCAAATTCTTCATTAGATTAGTATTGATTAGAAGAGTCAAATATTGCCTATTAAAAAGCCCTAAACTTTCTGGGCCTTTCTGTGTACTTTTGCTGCACAGCATGTTTACTTCCTCTGAGTGTGCATATGGGGAAGGTGGCTGCTTCACAGATGACATTCTGAGAGAGATCTCATAATACAAGTCACATTTCAGTGCACACTTCTATCATATTGCCACTGAAGTGTTTGACCTTAAGATTTAAGTACCTGCCACTGGTTGACAACCTGGGTCTGGAGGGACATAGACTTCTGAGGGTGTAGAAGGAAGCCTTTCCATCTGGTGGAAGATTATGTTGTCCAGTAGAGAGAGGGAAGAGGATAAGGAGGGAGAAATCCTTTGGTTGTGGCTTCTTCTCAAACTAGTATGTGGTAGGAAAAATTCTCAGATCCAGAATCCACCATGTACAGTTAGGGGGGCACAGGTAATATCACTGCATTCTTTGAAGCATCTCCAGCTTTCGGTCTTTTGTATTCTCTGCAAGGACAGGTTTTTTTTCAATTTTCACCACTTTGAAGAGGATACTATTTTAGTGAGGCCAAAGGAAGAACTCATGAAGGGCTGGTACCCAAGGAAGAATGCAGAGACAGATTGTATCAGGCCTGAATCTCAACAGAAGCAGCAGATGTACAGGGACAGACCCTCTGCTGATGTAAGTTAGCATAGCTCCATTCAAGTCAATGGAGCTATGCCAATTTACCCCAGCTGAGAATCTGGCCCACAGTGTCTGAGAACACTACACAGAGAACCAACCCAACGGTAGCATATTTGTGAGAGCTAGCTGGCTCTATTCCTATGCTGCAGCTCAGCAAAACTGGTACCAGTTCAGACAGCAAGGTCTGAGTCCTTTGCTGGCACCAAAACCAAAGCATATGGGAATGATCTCACTCCAAACTTAGAAGTTTTCTTTCTCTGCCTTTTGCCAAAGGGGGACTTTGTTCAGTTCCCTGAAACAGTGCAAAAGAGAAAAGGAAATGCATGGATGGTTAAAAAAATTTGGATATGAAAAATAACCAAGCATTTTCACACATCAGTAACTTGGCCATTATTTTACTGTTAAAAAGGACACAGTTTACATTATTAATAGTCAACTAATTATGCTAAAAATACAACTTTTTTAATTTTAGAAAAGTATTTTGATTTACTCCTGATCTGAGACCTATTTCTCAGAAACCCATGAAAATTGGGGCTTATAAAGGATGAGCTTAGAGATACTTAACTATTCAGTGCCACAATTAATGATGGCATAATTATGGAGAAAAATTGGGAGATTATTAATTAATAGGTTCTTCTGTTCTTGTTAGTTATTTATAAACAAGCTGTGGGACTCAAAAGTAAAACAATATATTTTAATATCCAGACTGTGATGTGTGACATTTTTGTTTGCAGTGATGTCGTAGCGGTGTTGATCCCAGGATAAGAGAGAGAGACATGGTGGGTGAGGTTATATCTTTTACTGGACCAAAGGTGGAAGAGACCAGCTTTTGAGCTTCACAGAGCTCTTCTTCAGGTCTGGGCCTAACCCACCTTGTCTTTCTCGGATGTGTGACATTGCACTTTCCAGTTAAAAATTGTTAAAATATGCTATCTGAGCATTCTTACATTTACTGCACTTCTAGGGCAAGTATCAAAGAACAAAATGTATCCCAGTAATCAAATCTTGTCCAGCCACTGGAGACTTTGACCCTTGCTTTCAACAGTTCTGTAGGTGAGGAAATCCAAAAACAAACATTTAAACAATAAACAAACAGGTTTAATATACTGAAAAAAAGCTTTTTAGTCAAAGTACTCATGACATGGAATGTAAATACACAGAAAGCATATTCCTAACTGTGCTTTTACATAAGATAGATTAGAAATAGGAGGGAGCATGGGCTATAACGGCAGAGAGAAAGGAGGGTCAGGGCAAAACTGGGACGCAAGATCAAAGCAGGATCTTAGATGCCTATATACAAATGCGAGAAGTGTGGGTAATAAGCAGAAAGAACTGGAAGTGCTAATAAATAAGTACAACTATGACATTGTTGGCATTACCGAAACTTAGTGGGATAATACGCACGATTGGAATGTTGGTGTGGATGGGTGCAGCTTGCTCAGGAAGGATAGACAGGGGAACGAGGGAGGAGGTGTTGCCTTGTATATTAAAAATGTACACACTTGGACTGAGGTGGAGATGGACATAGGACATGGAAATGTTGAGAGTCTCTGGATTAGGCTAAAGGGGGTAAAAAGCAAGGGTGATGTCATGCTAGGGGTCTACTACAACCACCTAACCAGATGGAAGAGGCTTTTTTTTAAAACAATTAACAAAATCATCCAAAGCCCAAGATCTGGTGTTGATGAGGGAATTCAACTATCCAGATATATGTTGGGAAAATAACACAGCGGGGCACAGACTATCCAATAAGTTCTTGGACTGCATTGCAGACAACTTTTTATTTCAGAAGGTTGAAAAAGCTACTGGGGAGGAAGCTGTTCTAGATTTGATTTTAACAAATAGGGAGGAACTCGTTGAGAATTTGAAAGTGGAAGGTAGCTTGGGTGAAAGTGATCATGGAATCATAGAGTTCACAATTCTAAGGAAGGGTAGAAGGGAGTACAGCAAAATAGAGACAATGGATTTCAATGGATTTTGGTAAGCTCAGAGAGATGATAGGTAAGGTCCCATGGGAATCAAGACTGAGGGGGAAAACGACTGAGGAGAGTTGGCAGTTTTTCAAAGGGACACTATTAAGGGCCCAAAAGCAAGCTATTCCGCTGGGTAGGAAAGATAGAAAATGTGGCAAAAAATCACCTTGGCTTAGCCATGAGATCTTGCATGATCTAAAAAAGGAGTCACAAAAAAAGGGAAACTAGGACAAATTACAAAGGATGAATATAGGCAAACAGCACAGGAATGCAGGGGCAAGATCAGAAAGGCAAAGGCACAAAATGAGCTCAAACTAGCAACAGGAATAAAGGGAAACAAGAAGAATTTTTATCAATACATTAGAAGCAAGAGGAAGACCAAAGACAGGGTAGGCCCACTGCTCAGTGAGGAGGGAGAAACAGTAACAGGAAACTTGGAAATCGCAGAGATGCTTAATGACTTTTGTTTCGGTCTTCACCGAGAAGTCTGAAGGAATGCCTAACATAGTGAATGCTAATGGGAAGACGATAGGTTTAGAAGAGAAAATAAAAAAATGAACAAGTTAAAAATCACTTAGTAAAGTTAGATGTCTGCAAGTCACCAGGGCCTGATGAAATGCATCCTAGAATACTCAAGGAGCTAATAGAGGAGGTATCTGAGCCTCTAGCTATTATCTTTGGAAAATCATGGGAGACGGGAGAGATTCCAGAAGACTGGAAAAGGGCAAATATAGTGCCCATCTATAAAAAGGGAAATAAAAACAACCCAGGAAACTACAGACCAGTTAGTTTAACTTCTGGGCCAGGGAAGATAATGGAGCAAGTAATTAAGAAAATCATCTGCAAACACTTGGAAGGTGGTAAGGTGATAGGGAATAGCCAGCATGGATTTGTAAAGAACAAATTGTGTCGAACCAATCTCATAGCTTTCTTTGATAGGATAATGAGTCTTGTGGATAAGGGAGAAGCTGTGGATGTGGTATACCTAGACTTTAGTAAGGCATTTGATACAGTCTTGCATGATATTCTTATTGATAAACTAGGCAAATACAATTTTGATGGGGCTACTATAAGGTGGGTGCATAACTAGCTGGATAACCGTACTCAGAGAGTTGTTATTAATGGTTCCCAATGCTGCTGGAAAGGTATAACGAGTGGAGTTCCGCAGGGGTCTGTTTTGGGACCGGCTCTGTTCAATATCTTCATCAACAACTTAGATATTGGCATAGAAAGTACGCTATTAGGTTTGCAGATGATACCAAACTGGGAGGGATTGCAACTGCTTTGGAGGATAGGGTCAAAATTCAAAATGATCTGGACAAATTGGAGAAATGGTCTGAGGTAAACAGGATGAAGTTTAATAAAGACAAATGCACAGTGCTCCACTTAGGAAGGAACAATCAGTTTCACACATACAGAATGGGAAGAGACTATCTAGTAAGGAGTATGGCAAAAGGGGATCTAGGGATTATAGTGGACCACAAGCTAAATATGAGTCAACAGTGTGATGCTGCTGCAAAAAAGGTAAACGTGATTCTGGGATGCATTAACAGGTGTATTGTGAGCAAGACACAAGAAGTCATTCTTCCACTTTACTCTGCACTGGTTAGGCCTCAGCTGGAGTATTGTGTCCAGTTCTGGGCACCACATTTCAAGAAAGATGTGGAGAAATTGGAGAGGGTCCAGAGAAGAGCAACAAGAATGATTAAAGGTCTTGAGAACATGACCTATGAAGGAAGGCTGAAAGAATTGGGTTTGTTTAGTTTGGAAAAGAGAAGACTGAGAGGAGATACGATAGCAGTTTTCAGGTATCTAAAAGGGTGTCATAAGGAAGTGGGAGAAAACTTGTTCATCTTAGCCTCTAAGGATAGAACCAGAAGCAATGGGCTTAAACTGCAGCAAGGGAGGTCTAAGGTTGGACATTAGGAAAAAGTTCCTAACTGTCAGGGTGGTTAAACATTGGAATAAACTGCCTAGGGAGGTTGTGGAATCTCCATCTCTGGAGATATTTAAGAGTAGGTTAGATAAAGGTCTATCAGGGATAGTCTAGACAGTATTTGGTGCTGCCATGAGGGCAGGGGACTGGACTCTATGACCTTTCGAGGTCCCTTCCAGTCCTAGAGTCTATGAATATATGAAAGTCATTGATTGAGATTTCCAAAGCGATCTAGGGGATTTAGACACATCTTCATCACACAACTGACATATGTAAGTAGATTTTTGGATGCAGCCATCAATGGGAGTCTTTCCATTTACTTCAATCAATGTTGGTTCAGGTCCTTAAATGGTGCAAATTAATTTTAATGAAGGATATGTTTCCAAGGAGGAGATTTTCAATGCTAACGGCTATTTGTGGCTTTGAAAATTTCCCTCTAGAATTATACCATCATAGAGTTTAAAGACAGAGGGAACCTCCAGTTTCCAGTCTGACCTGCTCATCACAGGCACTAAACACCTAATTACCTCTGTATTGACCCAAGTAACATGAATTCAACTAGAGTATTACAGCCCTTAGGAGACTAAGCTAGTGTGTGCCAGAGTCCTCTATAGACCACATAAAAAATCTCAACCACTTACTTTTAAAGGTAAAGTGTAGGTCATGCTTTACCCTTAAACATCTTTTTCCATAGGAAAAAATGAGACAGCATTTTTAAAAAAATCAAAACCAATGCATCACCAATAAAGTTCACTTTACATGGTTGCTTCTAAATCATCTTCCCCAAAACCCAAGCTTTTCTCCCAGCTTCAAATGACAAGTTTTCCTGCTGATGGTAGCAAATATAGATATCAAGACAAGCACAACATTTTCATTTTGGTTGCTTGAAAATATAAAATTTGAGATGTCCAAACTGAAGAATGCATGGGTATGGGCAGAAAGCTTGTACGTAGCCCCTATTATTTTCAAGAGCTACTTTTATTTCATCAGCAGCCGTGTTAGTCTGTATCTCTAAGGTGCCACAAGTACTCCTGTTCTTCTTTTATTTCATCATCATCGTCATCATCTGATGAAAAAATTGGCTTTCTAGTGAATAATGAGCTTCCCAGATTTTTAGACAGGGAAAGGGGAGTGCACTGTTCAAATTTCCAGTGCCATTACACAAAATTTAAACATACTCCTGTATAGGAGGCATCTTGTTAGAGTTTCTCCAGGATATTTCTGCAGGCTATCCCTACAGTATTGTTTCTGTTTGCTAGATCCATCTGGGCAATGAAGCCGAGGGGGTCTACCAGATTTTGGAGGGCTCAGATAAAAATAGAAGTAGAAAATGGAACATATAGTAAGAACTGTTTTAGTAGTTACAAGAATCACATTCTGTACTTTTTGGTTATACACAGGGTGCTTTTTTTTAAAAAAAAAATGTTGTTTGCTATTTAGTTAGATTTTTTTGCAGTCATTTGTAAATGTCATCCATAATCGGCTCTGTTTCTAGTTTTCACTGGAGGAAAGTGCCTTATGAGCAGGTATAGATGGCAAAAATCAAACTGAGTTACAGTGATGGCTCTTGACAGTTTTTCAGATAAAAATATAACAAGCACAGGAAAGACACTATTAACATGTAAGAAAATGCTCTTCTTATATAACGCTGTCCCTTTTTAAAGGCCTTACAATTACTTGGCAGTAAAAATTCTCTCTGGTCTGGAACTTGACAAAATGTCTCAACCAGGGAGACCAAAATGTCTCAACTGTTTTTTTACATGGAGTAATCAATTAAAATTCACTTCAGCTCATTTCTCTTTATAAAGTCCATGTAGAAAAAACTGTTTAAAGAATTAAATGATGAGAAACAGAAACATTCTATAGAAAACAGAACATGGAAAACACCACAGCACTGATGTAGAACTACTTGCATACATAAGTATTTGCATGGTGAAAACGCAAGGCCTTTCCCATAATCATGCAATTGGGTGTTCACGGTGAAGAAACTGGACTGGACGAGGGAGAGGAGCAATATAAAAATAAAACAAAAATCATGAAATCATTGGCTTCATAGGACAAAAATATTATTAAAATACACTCAGACTACTATCCATAGCCATATTCACACCTACATATCCAAATGGCGTCACTGCATGTGACTGTTGTGGATATATTAACCTGCAGAGGAAAAATGTATACAAAATCAAACTGTATAAATCTAGATCTGTGGACATTGTCTCTTCAGGTAAATTAGCTCAGAGGATTGTGTTGCACTTCTCAGTCTATCGAGACTAAATTTTTAAGTGCAAAGGCCCCTTTGCCTCATCAGTCAAAGAACATAACAGAATCGAGGGCTATTATCCATTTTTCAGGGTAGAATATTATGGCTTCTGCACTGATAGAGGAAACAGCTGGCTTAATAATTCCAATATCCGGGGCCTGCTTTTGGCTACTTGCAGGACATCTGGAAATACACACACTTATTTTCACACACAGGAAATTTCAGTCTCCATAAGACAGTTTCTACCTTGAATCACAATAGAAACAATGAAGGTGAGTGGCACTAACTCAGAGGAAAATTTAACAGCACCTACAGTCTCACCATTTCCTAGTCCCCTTAAGCAAGGCCATGTAATTAATTTTTTTCTCCACGTGGAGTAAAGGATAACTTGCTTAAATGGTTTCAAACACAACCTGTAACTGCCAGCAGGGGATGCTAGTGCTTCCATGCATTTCATCCTCTCTATTCCATTCCATGAAGCAAAGGGAATGAGATGGCTGTTAGGCTCTGATCCTAGAAAGACTTATGCACATGTATAACTCCTCACATGAATAGCCCCATTTAACACTATGGGGCTATTCACGTGAATAAAGATATGTACACAGTTACGTGTTTGCAGGAGTGAGTGCATGGAACCTTAGTCTATGCATTGGACTGGTCACTTTATGACTGAAAAGAAAAAAAATCAAAAAACAAAGTGTTAATAAATGCTAATATTTGGAAACTGTCTTATGTCATCTTAAAAGTGAACCCATATGAACATCCTACATGGTACAGTGTAACAGTAACGGTTCTTTTGACTTTGTACAGGACTTGAAGAATCCACAGATGCCAGATGAGTTCAGTAGGTATTGTAATCCAGGAATGGGCTTTTATAGCACAAGCTTTCCTTGGCTGGCATGGCAATGGAATAATGTCATAAAGCAAGTATTGTATTGAGATGCAGTTTGGGTTCACCCCTTGCAAAAATAAACTCTACAGTTTGCTGTGTTCTAGTGCACCTGCACACAATAAAGTAGGGGTTCCTAATGATACATCGTTGCCATATAATGATGTTACGCCATAACAACGTAACCTCAGACAGTGAGCGTTTGTTGGAACACTACTATATAGATTATACTACTCTATTACAGCAAATCCTGTTCTTAGGGGGTCCCTAAAGCTTGGAATCCATGAGCCATCGCCTCAAGATCAATTGCACCTTAGCAGTAGCAGTGTAGGTTGCAGTATATTACTAGAAATGGGTTTATTTATATATCTTCTTTTTATTACAGCTGATATTAAGATTTCAGGGGACATTCCTGACACAGTTATATTGACAGTGAGC
Organism: Trachemys scripta elegans; assembly: GCF_013100865.1. Classification (NCBI taxonomy): domain Eukaryota; kingdom Metazoa; phylum Chordata; order Testudines; family Emydidae; genus Trachemys; species Trachemys scripta. Next base: position 67,809,171 of record NC_048305.1, read on the forward strand.
CACTATAATTCAACTGTGAATGGAATTGAATCTGTCAGGAATTTTTTTTTTAAATAAATATTATTTTACTAGGAATACATTTTATTTATTTTAAAACTGATGTTGTGTTTGCAAATCCATACCCACCATGATACATAATGCCCCAGAAGGTAAGAGAGTGCATTCAGAGCTGCACCAGCAACATGTGGGACCATGCATTCTGGGGTGTCCTGTGTGCAGAAAACTGGGAATAATGAAAACCAGCCAACATATTGGGGGTGGGAGGGTCCTGCCCACACAGCAAAGAAAATAGCATGCTGATTACAGGAAGACAATTCTGTGCCACATGACAAGGTTGAAATGCTGTTAGCTGCCACACCTAAGAACTGAGTTATAACCACATTGTATGTGGATGCAAACTATGGGTATGTTTACACTGCATTTGGAGGTGTGACTGCAGCACGTGTAGATATATGCAAGATAGATTTAATGTGGCTAGTGTGAGTACCAACAGCAGTGAAGCTGTGGCATCATGGGTTGTACAAGCCCATCCAGGAACCTAGGTACTTATTTGGACAGCTAGCCCACGTTAGGGTGACTAGATGTCCCAATTTTATAGGGACAGTCCTGATTTTGGGGGCTTTTTCTTACATAAGCACCTATTACCCCCCACCCCAGTCCCGATTTTTCACACTTGCTATCTGGTCACCCTAGCCCACACTGAAGCCTCTGCTGCCATGGTTTCCCGGCTATTGGTACTCATGCTAACTCGATTAAAGCTAGCTCAGCTATGTCTACATGGGCAAAACTCAAACATTCGACTGCAGTGTAAACGTACCCTATGTTTGGAACCAACCACATTCATAAGGTTGCAAAGATGGTTGAAAGCTTGTTTGTGGACAGAGCCCAACTCTAGTTATAGAAACTAGTTCCCTATGGGTATTTAAGACAATCTGAGTAAGAATTCTGTTGCTTGTCCGATTAAGTCTACCAAAGAAAATCTATGTGTCTACCGCTATCTCTCTAGTAAACTTGTTACATTATACAGTTGTTTCCAGGTGGTAAGAGCACTAATATAATTTTCTGCTAATTTTTTCTTATTACTTCTGAATGTTTACATGGTGACACTACAATTCCTTATTTTGTTCACATCTACAGTTATTGCAGTAACCATCTACTGACAGTAAAGGGAGTTGTTAGCTACAATCTAATGTTCACAGTTAATTTGACATACTGAAGAAAAACAAAAAACATAGGCATAAACAAACATTTAACACACACTGTACAGTACTTGTTTATGCACTTGGTACATTGTTGCAGTGGCTGCATTGCAAACATTGCAGGACAGTGCAAACATTGCAAGGGTAGGTTTGATTCAGAAAATTCTGTTTCCACTGAAAGACAGTTTAACACATTAAAAATTTCATTGGCACATTTCTGCTTAGCTTAGGTTTTGTAAAAACATGTTTTTACAAAATGTAAATTTGGAGCTAAATTCAAATTGATAGATTCTTGTCAATAATTGACAAGTGAGCCTTCAAATGGGTTAATAAATGAAATAAATAAATCTGATTTCCCCATAACCCGAGTCTTAAATTTTGACTTGAGGATTTTTTTTTTCAGCTGCCTTTATATTGCAAAGGAAACAAGCATCCTGCAGGTTCCACCAAGCCATCTTTTGTTTCTACTGTCATTACATACATTTACTTTTTTCTCTTTCATAAGACTAAAGTTGCACTTCCACATTCGGAGCTGAGAGAGAGGCACACCACCACTTAGGAGTTCCTTTGCATGTGAGGGAGTGCCACCTCTGTATCATCCCTGATGAAGCCGCAATGTGTAGTCCCTGAACTGGTTAGCCAACTCAGGACCTGTTGGACAAGTGTAAGGTCACCTTCTTCTCATCCACTCCAAAATGGCTAGCCACTCACCCTGGCACAGTCCTCATGCTCTAGTGAATGCAAGAAGTGATATTGTAATTGGTCTCCACATGAGGCTGAAAGATGGGACAGGGGTTGGCAAAGGTTCCCTACAATCACATGGTGCACATAGTGTATTTCCTAATTTTATTATACTATATAATAAAATATTTCTTAAAATAGGAAATTCCAAGGCAAAAAACATTGTTATCTGAACATAAGATACCCTTGCAAACACTGCTAACTTTAATTACTGTTAATTAAACCTAAGCATTAAAAAGGTATGGAAAATAGATGGATTAATTCAGGTAATGTAGGTAAAGACTACAATACCTTTCACGTTCAGATAGTCTCTTCAAATGTACATGTATGAAGATTCACATTAAGCAATCCACTACAGCCTCAACTTTAGCCAAATAAACCCATACAATCTCACGCTTATTAACAGATTAGCACAGATGTAACAGAGTAGAATTTGTACCTTAATATTTACAATCCATAAAAAAAAAAAAAGAAGAAGAAGAAGAAAAAAACGCCTTTCACAATAACACATCTGCTAGGAATTCTGCTAGGTGGAATTATACTTAATAATGCTTCTATACCACTGCATTAAATTGTTATACTCAGTTATGCTGCATACATAAGAGTGTTTCCATTTTCATTGCACATTTTGACTTATAAGTTACTTAGAAGAATGATATCCCTTCTTTTAATTATTTCAGTAAACACAATAATGGCATTGCTAACTATACCACAGAGTACTTTATTTCCCCTATTTTTTAGTAATATGAGCCTACTTGTAATTAAAGACATGCTGCATTAATGATGCTGAAAGTCTCAGAGGGAAACATTTAATGTCCACCTCATAATATTATGCCAGAATTACATGCACAGAAGACTTTTTAATAATCTTTGTTTCTTAATTTAGTTTTGATTGACTATGAAATCTAGAGGAGCACTCTAGGGCTTGAATTTCTACTGTCATCAGCACTTCTGCTCCATAAATTGTACAAATGCGGATGACTTCTTCTGTCTGTAGTTTTCTTTTCAAAGCTTCTGTTTAACCTATCCAGAAAATTAGCTGCAGGCTGCAGATAATTGCAAATAATTTTACCATTTTTAAGCCACTGGGGTGTTGAATTGGGCTATGACAGCCAAATTTGTCTAAACACAAAGAGCAAATCATATTTTTATGTTGTCATTTCAGCTTTATACACACGTTCATAACAATCTCAGTTCTGTATGCAAACTACAGCAGCAGCCACTAGGGGTTTCCTAGGTAAAAGTCTGAGAGGGGTTTCATTATGAACCAGGGATTAGTAATGGAATTAAAAGTTATATTAATAAGGGTTAGATTCTAAACAAATCAATCAGCTCTCAGGAAGGGGTGGTATGTAGCTGTGCTGCCCAACCTGGTAGCCTGAGTAGGAAGAGAGAAGGAAATATTACACTGGCAAGTTATGTTTATTAAAATAAAAATGGTGTCTGTTTGAAACAATGTTAGTTGAGAGAGATTAGTAGGCAGAGTGCAAGTGGTACAATCAAAAGGTACAAAACCAATGTAATTGCTTCACATATCAGCGCAGTGTATGTGGTGAGTGTATGTTTGCATGCATACAACATCCTAAATGTGTGTGTGATTGGACCTGAACACCTTCAAGAGTTCTGGGCGTTGAAATTGGTGCCATAAGCTATTCAAAAGTTAATTTTCCCCAGAATAGACCTGTTTGTCACTGAGTAATAATGATCTCCATATGGATAATATACAGGCAAGCAAATATATTTAGTAGTTTATTTCAATTTACAGTAAACTTATAAATAAGAACTCATTATTTTCCCAGAGCTAAATTATTAGCTAAAATTACACAAATTTCTATTGCTTTACTGATATCATAATAAAATGAACCATGTATAACATATATATTTATACTTCAAAACTACATTTTCCTATCAAGGAATAATAGTTTTCAACAGAAATTAACATTCTACTGAGAGAAAATAAATTTTCTATATAACGTAAGGAAAAAAGTCCTCTACAAGCTGAAAATTTCTTCCAACATTAAAAATCTCCTAGGATCTGACCTGGCAAACATTTATGCATACAGCTTTACTCAGGTGTAATGTTTTGACACATACATAGTGCCTAGTTCTTTACAGCTGGCACAACTATTTACCAAGGGCAACATTTTCACAATCGGCCTTTAATTTTAGGGACCCCAGATGCAGAAAGTCTGGCTTAAGACCCTTGGGCATGATTTTTAGAAGTGCTGGGCACCCGCAAATCTAATTAAAGTCACAGGAAAATGCAGGTACTCAACACCTCTGAAAAATCAGACCCTAGCTAATGGTGTTTCTTTTAATGCTGCCCATAAAGACAACTGTGAACATTTATGGCTCGTGATAACGAAGCATTAACAATGGTTAGAGCTGTGCATACTTCCTTGAAAATGCTGTCAATGCACCCTCCCCCTTAAACCTGCAATAAAGTTTAAGTATTCTAATTGTAGGCTTCTACTGGTCAAGGATGCCTAATTACACCACATTATGGTGGTTTCATGATGTGAACACACTAAAATCAAGCCACCAAACTCTTTTTCACAAATAACCCATGCAAAGACACCCAGGTGAAAGGTTAGTGCACTAGAAGCTTGATGCTGCTTTCATTTAAGTCCACTGCAAGCATTGCCATTGATTTCAATTGAAACAGCATTGGGTTCTAACTAAATGAACCATTTATCCTACAGCCTAATATGTTTTAATGAAGATTGCTTATTTCTTATTGCTTTGTTTCTCAGAAGCCTTTCACATTTACAAGCTCATAATATTATGTAGCTTTGCCTGGATCTTAACTGGGGATTTCCACTTTGCCTCTGCCTATTACAGAAACATCCTGAAACTATCTAGGAAAGAAGCATTGAAAAGTTTACCTTACCATTGCACAGAAGGTCTCGGGAGGATCTCCACATGTTATATCAGGGGGATCCAGGGTCACTTTCACATATTTGATCATGTCTCTGGCTTCCGGCTGACAGGCCATGTAATCCCAAATTTTTCCTTCTTCTGTGTAAATCTGAGTTTTACACACATCATAATGTCCCCACACTGAAGGATAATGCTGCATCACTGAAGATACAGTAACCCAAAGGGCATGAAGTGACAGGAATCTTGACAAATACATCTCTAAATCCTTTGAAATTGCCTTGATAATTATAACCAGTATTGATTTAAGGACAGTCTATAGATTATAAATATATGTACACATATATTTATGTATGTATCTTATAAAACAGATTCCACAACTGAACGTGAAGCGTTAGAATATGGTACTTGCTTTACTAAGTTGAAGACTTTGGTGGAAGCCTAACATATTCAAAGGACAGCTTTTCACAGAAATCTGAAGCTTGTCCTTTGTCTTATCATGTGTCTATCAGGGCTTTTTGTAAAAGATGTCCGAGAGCAGATAATAATTTAGCAAAGTTGTAGGTCTTCACTTGTACTGTCGATAACCCTGAGTGATCCTCCGTGTTCAAAGCTCACAAGGGATACCTAGACGCACTGATAAATCAGCATCTGAAGCAAAAGGATGAGTGTCTACAGCCTGGTGTCTGTTTCCCATCAATCATTCTTTTCTTCTGGCACCAACACCCTTTTAAAAACAATAAGAGTAAGAGTTATTGTCCAAGAATCAATGCATTATAAAATATATGATATGTTGACATTTTGGAGGTCTGATGCAATATAAAGCAAATTGGTGTAATATAGATAACCTTTACTGTGGGTGCTTTGCTAGAATGAACAAACTACCAAAATCATTCAGAGTGAAAAGTATTTCAACATGAAGGATTTAACTCTTCTCTAACAAAGACAGATTTATAACATTTCAGGTGAGCTACAGGTTTTTGCTTCAAAAATGACATTTCCATCTTGGCAAAACCTGAAAGGCAAACAACAGAACTTAAACATTTCTCATATTTTATAACCAATGAGGCAGGGGAAACCTAAACCACCAAGGAGAACAGCAGAGCGGATCTTTTATTACAGAGACAAAGATGACAACTACCGGTGTGCTTTTTGTCTCTTGGAACGAGGACCTCGGAGAGCTCAAAATGCCTCATATGCTTCTATGCTTTTGTTAGCTTAATAAGAGAATTATTAGGAGCACACATTTGTCTGTTTGGATTTTTTCATTAGTATTGAAAAAGCTTTGCTCCTTTTTTTTAAATTGCATTTAACAATAAAGATAACAACTGGCTCATCTGTAGCTTATTATATTAACAATTTCCCTTTTAACATGGGTCCCATGTTTTCTTAATTATTTTTTACATATCTACCTCTTGTTTATTTCTATAACAGAAATACCCCCCCCCCCAAACAGTTCTGTATATTGTTGTAAGATGTAAAATAACAGGACATAAAACGAAACCTTAACAACAACATGTTATATAAATGACTTCTGAATTTGTAAGTCAATGTAGTTTTCTCTAATTTTGCAATCAGTCCTGTTCCAATTGAAGATATTGGAAGTTTGGCCACTGACTTCAATGGGAATAGGATCAGCCCCTTTGTGGAAAAAAAGGATGCATTCAGCTACTACTGTACTTTTCAACTCTTTAGCTGACTCTTACAATCTAAACAACCTCTTAAATTTCATGTTTACAGACAACTATAAATCAATGTTGCATCGCTCAATTAATGTCTGCAGTCTAATATTCTAGTTAGTATGATGAATCTTCCTATGCCATAAAAATATGAAAGGAGCTCCATCACATACACTTTGTTTTACAATACACATTTTCAAGAAAAAGCAAAAATTGTCTTCAAAGCAATTTCACAAACGGGTTGACTATATTTAAATACTGCACCATCTTAAACTGAAATAAGCCACACACATACACACACACACTATGAAATGCCAACAGATGGCTGAAGTGTGTTTCCATAGCAAAGTAATTTACAATAATTGCCTTATGGACGCAAGTGCAATTTTCCATTATATTCATTTCATAAAATGTTATTATACAGCTGTGATTTGTGTTGTATTCTATTGGAAATTGTGTTGAATATCTGAATTTTCATGTAGCAATAATTAGCTGTCTAAATACATATAAACTTCAAATCTGAATTTGCTACAAAACCAGAAACTTCAGATACTTTACAAAAATTAAATACATTTTAAAATCAGACTATTAAGTATCATGGCTTTTTTAAACACCTTCCATTCTTCCTGTTTTCATTGGCAATATTTAACTTGTTATTTTGGAATTAATTAATTCAAATAACTTTTTAAAGGCATGCAAATTACATGGTTTCTATTCACTTTTTCCAGTCTATTTTATTGTTTTGAAGGGAAAAAAAACAGCTCAAATACAAAGGTCAACATCTATAAGTAAGGAATTGACCTGAAAAAGAACGTTCTTTGTTTCTAAATAAAAACTTACAAAGTCTCTTAAACGATCATGACAAATCAGTGCATATTCAGTATTGAAGGATGAGAAAAACTATTTTGAGCTTGGGCAAAGCTGGTAAAACTAGTAAGTGAATGTTAAGTTACTGTATAGAAACAACAACAAGTTACTATGTTTAAACAGCCTTTCAATTTAGCCTTTTTCATTTAGTCAGAAATATACTCTTTTTTAATGTTTTCTTTGCTAGTTTTTCTTTTCCTCTATAACCTGCTGTCATTGCCAATCTACAAATAAGTGGGACTAGATAGGGCTATAAACAGATGTATTAACTGGAATTGAGAATATAGCTATTGAGAATGAATGCGAAGCTAGCTGTTATGTCAACACCCACTGTGCTTCAACTCTCACCATATAACCAATTCTCATTAAAGAAAGTCAGCATCATAATGATGGTCATTACACAGAATTATAGACTATAACATTGATCAAATTTAGTGCACTGACAAGGAAAAAGTGCAGTGGAGTGCGAGATATTTGAGTATTGGGAAGATATAGGACTGAGTGATGGACAATCCTGACAAGAAGCAGCCAATTATAGCTTAAATTTCTGGCACATAACCAGTTGTGATTAATAGTCTTCCATTATATTACAGATATATTATTAATGTATTAAAAATGTCAGGCTTTGGCAAGAACTAATATGGCATGGTTCAGTTACTCTGCAGTATCTTCTTTTAATGAGCTCCCATTGACATAGAGAAAGATATTGACCAAAGCACATTAAATATCATATGCTATGGGTCACAGAGGCTTTTATAATAGAAACAAATTGTGTAGCTCTATTATATTTATGTCTGCAGTGTCATTCATGATGTGCATTCTAGTTCCTGGTTGTCTATTCCCAAACATATCTAATTTTAAAAAAAATTACCTTGCAAAAATTTTAAAATTACATTTCTGAACTTTAAAACAATACCAATTGTAGCTCTAAACTGCATGGCAAACTGTGGGTAATATAAACCAAGATTTGTTTTCATGAATACATACACATTTGGCCCTATGGAGTAAAACGCACCAAACATAATAACCGACGCATTTCTTGTGCCCAAATCCTCTGTACCCTGTAGTCCTCTCTTCAGCAACTGACCATGTGTTCTGCTGTGTTAAACTGAAACGATCCATAAGGTCTGACATACAGAGACTGACATCTTCACTGACAGAAGGAAAGGCGACTGCAAACTACTGGAAACACTGATTATGCTATCTGTATTCAATAAAATTGTGGCACATGCTATATTGGAGCTAACCTTTCTTGGCAATAACTGTATTAATTGTAGAACATTTAGGCCTTTGAATTTTCACATGTGCCTTAACTCCTGCCTGAAAAACAGCAGGCATTCCCTGGGCAACTGTGGAGCAACAATGCTGAAGCCCCTGTTGTCTCGGCTTTCTTCCAAACTATTTCTCTGTATGTAAAGTAGTGAATATATACCACATAAGATAAATTCATGTATACCTCTGTATCAGCAATTCTACATGAAGGGCATTAGTTGACCAAGACTAAAATCGTCTGTAAAAGTGGCTTTACACTCATGAATTTGTTTCCAGGTGGCTCACTTGAGTCAGGCCAACATCACACAGCATTTTAATTATGTAGACTGCTCAGTTACCCTCCCCCGCCCCAGCCCAACTCCAGCCAAAAAGTATATTCCAGCAGTAATTAATTATGGTAAAAGAAGCTGTCAATTCTTATTAGGATATGCTAGTAAACACCGCTCCTTGTATCTGTTTTGGTCACTGTGAATATTTCCCTCCTCCCACACACACTATGATAATTTTCTCATTATAAAAATTGTCACCTAGCAGCTTAGCATTCGCTGTGTTGCAGAAGTCTCTTGGTGAGAACTTGCTGTACTTACATTATAGATTTTCTCCCAAAAACTCAGTTATGCAGCAGATTTCATAAAATAGCAACTACTGATCATTTCTTGTAGAGACCATGAATTAGAAAGAAAGGTGAAAAGTCAGTTATCTGATAACATATTCCAGTATCTGCTGGTGTAAGAAATAACATTTAGAGGTATAAAAAACTTAGTCAATGGCAGTTGTGTATGATAATAGTAGGACTATATAAAATAGTTTAAAGTGAAATCTACTGTAATTTTGCATCTACAATCAGAGTATATTAATATTTCCTATAAAATACAAGTAAAGGTGATTTTTGGTTGCTTTGGTTATAATTTCTAAATCACTTTTTACCCCAAGATGAATAAAATATGGTGTATACTACAAAATACAACTGGTATCTGATATATATTTTCACTGTGATCACTTATGAAACTTGGCATACAGTGGTATACTGACATACTGTGATATATTAAATCTGAGCATTTCATAAATGCAGTTATTCATCCATGCAAATTAAATATGTTCGTGTGTTTAATTATATTACATCCTATCTGATTAAATGTAGCACCTGAAAAATTCTTAGGATATTTCAAAATCAATACTTATACTAGAAGAACTTCACATTCTTTTTCTATTAAGTAGTTAAATACATTTGATGAAAATGGAAACATTTTCTTCTCTATTTTAGGAGAAAGGAGTAATAAGACTTCTAAGATCTATTAACAGAAGACAACAGAATATGAAGTTCTAAAAATAAAACTAGTGATTCTAAAATACCCTACAAAAATTTTAGGTTGCCCTAAATCTTTCTTTGTCCTGTAAAATAGCACATGAACATTACCACTTACACTGTATCATCAACATTCAGCATGGAATGAAAATACTTCATAAACTTTCATTTTTAACTGCTGTAAGTTCTTAATATAAAACCTTTGTAAATTTTTTAACCATCTTTTATTGGTTAAGTCAACTCTGTAGCACTAATTACATTATTTTGCAAGTGTTATGCACTTAAGATAAACAATCAAAACGGTTTACAGAAATAAGATTCCTAACAGAAAAAGTAACAGGCTCTTGTCAAAAGCTACTCATAGATCATCTATTGTGTAGTGATAGTAAAGTCTTCAGATTGTGATGTAAACTCAATATAATTTTAGCAGCTTTAGAAAGTTATGTTAAGGACTTAGCATTGGAAAAAAAATACCCCTATTTTGTTTTGTGCTGTTGCCAAATTCTGCATCTCTAATCAGGAAGTTGGTTCCACTCCTTATCAATGCCACGGCGGTGCAGGGCAGATGACAAGGAACAGGAAAGATCAGGCTACTGACATTAATTGGTGAAAAATGTCTGGGAAACATCCTTTAAAGCACCAACTGTCACCTTTGATTTTTTTTCCATGTAAATTAAAAAAAAAAAAGTGAAGTCTTACCTAGGCCAGTGTCTAAACGTTGGGTTGCATTATGCTTGAGGCAAAACTGTAACTTGCTGCCTCTTTAAAACCATCTGTACCACTTATTTAATTCACTTCCTCTTTTCAGATCTTTGCAAAAATTAGGCTGAATCTTAGTACACAAAATACAAAATATTGAAAAGCCTAATGCACTGCAATATAAATGTGTTCATTAAAGCCAACAAACATACGAACTTTAGGAGAGAATACAGGACCATTCATTTTATTGGCCTTAGCTATTCAGCATGTAGCAAATCATTTGTTTTTTGATGAATGATTTTTCATTTATTTTTTGAATGATTATGTAAACTGCTTGTCATTTCTGATCTGAAGCAGGGAATTATTCCTAGTTGAATAAGTGAACTGTCAATTCCATGGGATTGGGGTTATTCTACAAACCATTAATTCCACCCTTTTTATTAGATTTCTGATATTTTTCTGCAGAAAAAAAATCTTTATTCATAGACTGCAAACTGTTTGAAGCAAATGACCCCCTTTTGGCAGAATCCTTCTGAATTCACTTCAAAAACACTTTCATTCCCTCCTTTGCCAGTTTGTTGGCTTATTTAATACTCTTAATTTAAAAAAAATCGGAAGTTATAACCAATCATTTCCACAGTTCTGTAAAATCCTGATGTGTTTCAGTTTTGTTTTTGTTTTACTTCCCGGTTTGAAGTTAATGCCCTCCATCTTCTTTTTAAGTGCACAGCTGATTTCCATGCCGGGAAACTGATGAGAACAGATCGAAGGTTTGTATGTGAACCAAAATGTAATTCTATGTTTGAGGTAGGAGGGTAGCTCATTTAGAAAACAATCCAGAGAGGAGTTTCAATGGCATGACAATGTATCAGAAATGGATTAATCGACTTGTAGGTTGGGGGAGGGGTGGGAGCAATACCTGTGTCTACAGGTGCCCATTCAGGATGCAAAAACAAACCGAGCAATCGCCTGCTCTTTTAACGAAAGCGCCTTTGAAATACGCGCTAGTAATTTTCCTCCCTTTGCAAAGCACAGGGGCAATGTACTGGAAACCAGACACAGAAATGTGCTCCCCAGCGAGGAGGCCACAGCACCAGCAGAGGGCGCAGTTTCTATTTGTATCTAAATTCCACCCCCACCCTCCTGCTAAATCTCTTAATTGGTTACGTGGGGTCCAATAAGATGGCAATAGCTCCACCTGATCCATGTAGATCTGTTCCGAGGGAGAGCCCTATAGCGGTATTCAAGCTAAACCCACAGAGAGGCAGAATTACCAGTGTATGCAATTCTCCCTACCCTCCCATCGCCCATCCGCTAGGAGCAAACCCAGGGACACATATCACTCCACCACACCCCGGCCGGTACCAGCCCTCTGCCCCAGCGCGGCGCGCGGGATTCCCACAGCCCAGCTTCCAAGACCCAGCGTGTGCAGCCACCGCGCTAGCCCCCGGGGGCTGCGGGCAGCCAAGTTTTTCAAAGCAAAGTCCAGCTTGTCCAGCCCCAACTCTGCCCCCCCTAGCCAACCACTGGGCAGAGTTCTTCTCCCGCCCGCAGCCATGGCTCTTGCCCGCCGGTTGCATGGCGATGGCAGGCAGCAGCGGTTCGCTAACGAGGCAGGGAAGAAGGAGCTGTACTCACCATGTGGAGCAATCCCTCTCGTTAGAGCGGGGAGGAGAGCGGCCACCGCGCTGCCTGGGACCTTGCCAGCCTCATCCCCCTCCGGCAGCGGGAGCATGGGAGCCAGCGGCGCAGGGGTGGGAGGCTGCTCCGCCCGCTGGGCCCCGTCCCCCAGCCGCGGGAAGCCTGGCAGCCGTGTGCCGCACGCCCAACAAAAGTTCCTGGGAACGCCGAAGAGTTCAAGGGCTGGAGAAGAGCAGCCCCCGCCAGCCGGCAGGTCGGAGCCCCCTTCTCCGCCCCTGCCCCGGGAACTGTAGACTGCCCTGGAGCTGCCCGGCGGAGCTCGCCCCGGGGCGAAGGGGGAGGAACTCCTCCGGCTCCACTGCAAAGCTCGGCGAACGGCAGATCAGAGAAGGGGAGCCAGGACCCACGCTCTCCCTGGAACAAGTCAGCAGCAGCCGCTCAGGGTTTCCTGCCAGCCCCGCTGCACCGCCGGGTCTCCCGTCTGCCCAAGCCACTTCTTTGCATTAAACTTTTACTGGGGTTCCGGGAAGCTGCAGGACGTTCCCTGGCTCTCAGCGACGAGACGCTCTGCAAAGGCTGCGCTCCTGGCTGGCCCCAGCTTTCGTTTTATTTTAGATGAAGCCGTGGAAGGTACTCGGAGGGGACATAAATCACGACAATTAGCAGTGGCGCCGAGGAGATCTTCTCCTACCAGTTTCGCCGGAGCTTCCTCCGCGCATTCCTCTGCTCAAGTCAAAAGTGTCACTGCATATAGCGTTGATGGCAGGGAGATGAGACACATGGAAAGTCCATCGGATGAAATATACATGCCAGCGATTCTTCTGGATTGGAAATCTCCCGTGCCCCCTCCTCAGCATCAGCGCGGACCCTGCATCGCAAAAGGAGCTCTCAAACTTAAGGGCAGGACACTATTATGGGGGATGAAACCTCAGAGAGGTGGCAGGGACGTTTCACTTAAAAGCAATCTTCTCCTGCAACTGCCAGCAAGTAGAGGGATTGCAAACCTTATACCACCTCCAGACCTGAGCGCGCCGAGCGGTCCTAACGCCGTTTAGATCTCCATCTTTCTCTCCCGCATTTCCGTGCCTGCCACTCGCACAAGTCCCTTATTAACTCATGACACCGATTATATCTCCTGCTGCATTCCCCCCTTGCACCTCCTTTTTGTTCCTTAGGAAAAGCCTTTAAGATCTTGGGCTTAAAAGACACTAAAGCCTCAGCCTTCAATCAGAAATGGACTAAAGGGTCAGGGTACAAGTTGGATCTTGCCGATTTTTAGCCCAGCCTTCCAAATTCCATAAAGAACAAGCCTAGCTGTTCCAATTGCATCAAATACCCTGATACATCCCACCTCAGTTGCATTGCCAAACCCTGGATTCATCAGGTGGGTCCTGCTGGATCCTGGCAGGTTTTAGCCCCATCTACCTATGTTTCATGCCTGATCAGAAAACATGTTTAGCTGTTATTAGTGCACCTTAAAAACACAGACCCTGAAGCTTCCCAGTATAACAGTACCACAAAACTCAGGTTCAGCATCTGGATCCTGGCAAAATTTGGTCATAAAACAAGACATTGAAGGACCACAAAACATTCTGGTACAAGAAAGAATCAAAAACTATAATTTGGCACCCATCGCCTTTTACTGGGTCTGCATACTCCCCAGTTTTACCATCTAGGTCATATGCAGCTTCTCCTAATCTATCAAAATAATCCAGATCACAACCCACACCCATCCCGACCTCCCACACCCATCTGGCAACTGAATCTGGCTGGATCGGAATTCGGTTGACCATGGAAGTCTCAAGAACTGGACTTTTTCTGGAATAACAGGAGCAGCTAAACATTCTCTATTTCGGCAAGAACCCAGCAGGGAGGGCTTCAAGATTTTTTGTGAAGGAGTCAGGAAGAGCCCTACTGCAGCCAGAATGATTGAATTTGTCCTTATCTAAAGCATCAGCTGAAGGCAAACCTGAGGCTGCATAAAGTATAGTTCTTTGTCAAAACTGCATGCAAGTTGTGATTTGTGATAGGACAGCAGGTGAAATCCAGTGGTTTGGACTCATTTTCCCTTTGAGTTTTTATATTTGTTAGAACTAGAAGCTTAAACTATACGTGATTGAAGACCCACAAAGAAAAAGAAAATGTTTGCATAAACGCCAGTGAAACAAAACTGCTGAGTTTCACACAGCTCCATTGTGAATAGTGCCTAACAGAATGACCATAGGTACTGAGACTGTGGAACTCATTGCCACAAGACATCAACACCAGAGTTTAGCAGGATTCAAAAGAAGATGAGACATTTATATATGGATAACAAGAAAATATCCAGAGTTTTAACAACAAATATGGGGGGGGATCCCAACCCCCTAAGAGCTTTGGATGTATATAAATGTGAAAATTTTAGGGCTTAAACCAACATCTAATCATGGGGGGATAGGGTGAAACTTCCCTGCAGATTAGGTTCTCTCATAATTGCCTACAGCAGGGTTTCTTACATCTTGCTCTGAAGCCTTTGGTACTGGACTGTCGGACAGGATACAATAGAACCTCAGAGTTATAAACACCAGAGTTACAAACTGACCAGTCAATCACCCACCTCATTGGAACGGGAAGTACACAATCAGGCTGCAGCAGAGACCAAAAAAAGCAAATACCGTATTGTGTTAAACTAAACTACTAAAAAATAAAGCGAAGGCAGAATTTTTCTTCTGCATAGTCAAGTTTCAAAGCTGTATTAAACCAACGTTCAGTTGTAAACTTCTGAAACAACCATAATGTTTTGTTCAGAGTTACGTACATTCCAAAGCTACAAACTCCATTCCCGAGGTGTTCATAATTCTTAGGTTCTACTGTACTGAACTAATTAGACCACTGGTCTGACCTAGTATGGCACTTTTAAGTAGGGTATTTATCCACAGCAATGACCTAACTGCAACAACACACACCTCGACTATAGAAGCACTATCCTTGTTTGCAAACCTTTCAGTGAAACTAGGCCGAGTTTGGAATTTGTAACAAAACCCTAATCAAGTTTTGCATGATTTCAGGCTGTGTTGTGGCCATTGCACACATCTCTAAATGTCATCCCATGGGCCATTATGAATCTCCCATTACCTGAGCTATCCTGTGTCTTTGTCTCTAAGGAAACTGTAAAGGTATTTGTGTATTCCCCATGTCCAGTTACCTACAACTCTCCCAGTGGGATGGAGCAGAGAGTTACTGTGCCTATAAGTATTTAGGGACACTGGGAATTTTGTCATCTGAAAAATAGCATTTAAATCTATCAGTATTTGAAGCCCAAAGCTCCATGAAAGAATTAGATATTGGTGTGACAGGGTACCTGTATCTTGCGTGCTGTCATCCTTCACACTGGAGGAGGGCTGATGCCCGACTGACCCACTGCACAATGGCAACTGCTGCATACATTTTGGGCTTGATTTTCCCCCTCCCGCACGCTGTGCAAACTCAACATCTACTGAAGTCAGTGAGAACTGAGAGCACTCAGCACTTTATAGGAGGTGTGAGCAGCTTAGAGGGGCAAGCCCTTTGTTGGAAGAATGGCTCAAGTGATGGTCCTAGGGTCCTTTGTGCAGTGCAACTTTCTACTCCACACTCTGCTATGCAAGGAGCACACACTATTCCAATGCATTGAGCACACACTGCTAACTCTCCAACTGGCAGCTGAAACAGACTTTTTTTGAACAAAGTAGCAGGCAGACTGTGTGCAAGAGAGCAGGAGGAGGGTTGCTAACCTGCTCCCCCTCCACAACCACCCAGCTATAGTTGAGGCAAAGGGTGCAAATCTCCAAACAGCAGCAGATTTCCCCAAGGGCAGAGCTGGCCTGTCTGCTCTCTCATTGCTTTGCCCATAGTAGTTTAACCTCCAATACAGTCAATCGATCAGTGATGATTTGAATGTTGATCTGGGCTTGCACCTTTACTACCTCCAGCTGCTTCATTTTTAGCTCCCAGTGGAAGAGGAATGTTTGAAAAATTGCACTGGAGATACGTGAACAAATCAAGAGGTTACTACATTCAGTAGGAAGGGCACAAACCCCTAAAACTGTTCAGTGAAACAGCAGAACAGACAACACTCAAAAAGACATTTACAACCCCACTGCCACCACAGGGGCAGGGGACGGAATGATATACCTCATCTCTGCCTGTGGAAACCTCCATCACACAGGTATGCTTTGTAAAAAGTTTGCTCTGAGAAGGGATAGATGACAATGACAAATGCTGGAGGCCACAAGTGCCGGAGGCCACAAGTGCCTTCTGTAGAATAGGGTTCCCATCTTTGCTACCATTTCCAGAGATGACCAGTGTTAGCAATGCTGGGAAATTTTAGTGGAAAAGGCACAGAGTGCTATTGAAAGCCTTCTAGCCAATGTGTAACTTAATCTGTCTGGCCAGCTGGGAGTATGATATTGCACTGATGCACAATACATAAAGAGGTACGCGAGTCTGACATTTTACTCCTTCCTATGTTTTCATGCAGTTTGATAATGACTTGTTCCCCTGAGAGGGAAAGGAGATCTTTCCCAATCTTGTTTCAGGGATAAGAGTTTCTGTGTGCTGGACATCTTGGTGTGAGATCTCTACATTGGGTATGTACAAACCCCAAGAAAGACTGTCTAATAAACCTCATTGGGACAGCATGGAACATTATTATTCATTTCTAGGGTTTGGATAGAAAATGAACCTTTTCAGACCTATTGGAAGAAATGGTTTTTATTCTTATGCAGTTCACTGGAGTATAAGGCCCAAGAATTCCATAAATTAAACTTTGAGAAATGGAGAAATCAAGCTCAGTGTACAAAGGGTTAAAATTAAGTATCAAATTTTTGATAAAAAATACATATAAAGATTTGATTTCTACTCCCAAAATATCAATGAAAAAGTGTCTTGTTCTAATAATAAACACTGGATCCCTGCAGTGTCCAATAACAAACACATGACACTATGTACAAAGACTTGACAATTTTTCAGATTTTGCTTTAGCAGTTTGTTTTCCAGTGAATGTTAACATTTTCTGTATGTATTGCAACAATTAATAAAATGTCACATGCCTATAATTGTGAAATCGAATCCCAGATATACATACATGTGTCTTCTAAAGTGGCATTCCTGTACTATACTTTGCTTAAGCAAAGTGGTTGCATGTATTCTATTTTCTGCCTGTGGTGGTTTGGTGTCTCATCTCACCACACATAGAAAACAGAATACATGCAACCACTTTGCTTAACCCATGTGTAGTACATGAATGCCACTTTCAATGGGGAGCATGGATCAGTGTTCATATCACACTCCCCGTCAGTACCCGACCAAAGCCAGGGGGAGCTAATGATCCAACCAGCGGAAACAAATTTGGTGATGAATCCTGGTCACATGCCACCTGACACATGTTGCACATATACTAAGAAGAAGGTGTCTCAACAAATATTCCATTAATCTGACTGTTTTTCTTTTAAAAGAGTGAATTCACCCTTCAATTCATCTTTAAAAAAAAAATAGTCAACCAGCATTTTAAAAAAAGATCATGCTCGGAACACAGTCTTTGTAACTAAAAACAGGATATAAATCTAGGGATTGTAGCCCATACTGTGCACCTGCATAGAGGAGTAAAGAGATATAAGACAATCCTTTGTCTACTGGACCAAATATCTGCTAGGTGGTGAAGAAAAAGCCTCCACAGAGCCACACTTCACTTCCAACCAACCTGTCCAGGAGGTGGACAGGCAGGGGCTCCATCCTTCCCATGCGCAGGCCCAACTGTACCAGGGATGAATGATATTATGCTATGTGCAGGGCTTGCCCTTCCCTTCTCTGGAATTAGGGGAAATCAGGAAGCAGATTGAGACACAATCTACTTCCCAGTCTGCTGCTAGGTAAATGCAATTCTGTGCTGCCTCACATACAGGGCTTGTGCCAAACCACAGTCTACCTTATTATTCTGAAAGTGAAAAAAGTTCTTAGCTGGTGAAACTTCCATCTTTCGCCCAGGTGGCTTTACTCTGAGTCTACATTTCTAATACTATTTATTGCTCTATTTTAGTAATTATTTATATAATTACATATACATACACACATTATTTTTAACCCTAATATGAAAGGCAACACAAAAATAAAGGGAAAAAACCCCTGCTAAAGATATCCAATTATTTAACTCCATTTCAGCATGCTTGTGCACGATGGGACAGAAACATCCTATGGCCTCATCTACACTAAAAATATGTTACTGGTATAGTTATTATGGTAAACCTATACCAGCAGTGCCCACCAATATAGATGCAGCTTATGCTGACAGAAGGCATTTTTCTCTTGGTGCAGTAGCACCACTTCCCCGGACTACATTAGCTATACTGATAGAAGCATTCATCTCAGCCTAATTTTTTTTTTATTTTTAGCAAAAATGGTTCAGCCATTTCTTAGAACAAGGTTAGGGGAAAATACATTGTTTTCCCACGTTAAAATTTTTTTACAACTGTACTGTTGAAAAGCTCTAGCACTTCCATGCTTTAGAGCATGCTTTGACATTTGGCCCGGCGTTTGCCCTAGCATCTGGGATGTACCTTTTCCTTACCAACCATGGCTGGACCATGGTTTAACCTCAGTTTCTGAAACAGAGCTGACTGCAGTTTTTTTCTGTCTACATCTGCAGCTAAACTATATTCAGCCGCACATATCACGGAAATCTGTTGTTGCCGATGGATCATCTTTCGAGTGTAGACCAAGCCTATGACTACTGGAAAACTAGTGAAATAGTGACATTACAGGAGACATGAAACCTGAACTACTGAAAGGGGATGGGATTTTTGACTGTTAAAAAAAAAAACCCAACCAAAAACCAGTTTTAATTACTAATCTATTGAACTAAAATGAATGTTTTGGATAAAGGATGTCTTTGTTAAAGATTCAACTTCCTTATCTCTTTCAATTAAGACATAAGTGCTAACAAATATTCTGAAAACCCCATACAGTCCCCCAACAAAACTAGGAAAAGTCAGACATGACATTCCTAAGGTAAAACCCCACTAAAAACAAAACCTTTCCAGGCCTTCTTTATGCATCATAAAAGTGCACCAGCCCAATTTTGCATGCTATATTTAAGGGATACACATGGACCAAACCCTGTTAATTGAGAGAAAACATGGTTTGACCGCAAGGATGGTCTTGTGGTTAAGGCACTGGACTGGACATCAAGAAATCTTGATTCAGTCATTGCTTACAGTCACAGGCTTGCTGTTTGACCTCAGCCAAGTCACATGGGGGAAAGATTGTGAAAGACCTTAAGTGCCTCCTTTGAAAAACTCCTCATTAGTCTCCTTGTGCCCCAGTTCACCAGTTGTAAAATGGAGAGGACAGTATTTCTGTTCTCTAATCTTGTGTCTGTCTTGTCTATTTAGGCACTAATTTTGCACTGAGCTTCATGCTATCAGACCTCCGTACCAGTATGGAGCCCCATTAAGTTCAGTGAGGTGCCAAAGGCAGTGCAGTACAAAATTGGGACCTCACATTGTACATAGAGATGATCCACATTTTTCACACAATTTTTTTAAATGGCCTTTATAAAAAAAATTGTGAAAAATTGTCATCTTTAGTGAAATTCTGTTTTTGTGACATTTTCCATGGACTTTCCTATTCAACATTTTATCAACATAACCAAAATTTTTTTTAACATTATTTAAATTTTTCATTTACTGCAAAAACAATTTTCAGAAAGAAAATGTGTTTTTTCTAACCAAGTTTTCAATAATGATTTTAATAAAAAAAAATCAATAACTTTTTGATAAATATTTTGACTAAAAATATTGATTTTCCCCCCAAAAAACCAGAAAATGGATCAATTTTGAACCCTGCAAAAGAAAGTTTCAATCTTTTGAAATATTTTGTGAAATTGTTTTTCAACCAGCTCTAACTGCAAGTTCTTTAGGGTGGGGATTGTCTCTTATTATGTGTTTGTACACTGCCTAGTACAATGAGATTCTGATCTAATTTGGAGCATCTAAGTGCTACTGCAATATACTGTGACAGACCCAGACCAGTGGGGTACAGGAGTCTGGTCAAGGGCAAATATACTGGTCACTGGATGAGTAGTTTTCTGTTCCCTGAGTGACCAGAGCAGGGGCTGCACTAGAGTAATCAGGAACCTGCTAGAACCAGTTAAGGCAGGCAGGCTAATTAGGACACCTGGAGTCAATTAAGAAGAAGCTGCTAGAATCAATTAAGACAGTTTGTGGTGTGAGTGTGAGGAGCTGGGAGTAAGAGGTGCAAGGAGCTGAGAGGTTGTGCTGCTAGAGGACTGAGGAGCACAAGCGTTATCAGACACCAGGAGGAAGGTCCTGGGGTGAGAATAAGGAAGGTGTTTGGAGGAGGCCATGGGGAAGTAGGCCAGGGTGTTGTAGCTGTCATGCAGCTATTACAGGAGGCACTATAGACAGCTGCAGTCCACAGGGCCCTGGGCTGGAACCCAGAGTAGAGGGCGGGCCCAGGTTCCCCCCAAACCTCCCCATTGACATGGACTGTGGGTTCTTCCAGAGGGGAAGGTCTCTGGGCTGTTCCCCAACCCACATGGTGAATCTGAGGCAAGAAAATCCGCCAATAAGCGCAGGATTCACCAAGATAGAGGAGGAACTTTGTCACAATACATAATAGGTAATAGTAATTGAACAGGTCCTTCTGTCATCCGGTGTCACTTGAGTGTAAATGGCATGCATAACATCTTTCCTTATTCTAAATAGCACTTTTCAATTAAAATGTCCCAAACTTATTTTATCATACTGATAACTAGCTAAAAACCAAGAATTTAACTGCCAAATCAAACTCAGTAATACTGGAATATAATAAGGTTTGCATTTTCCATTTCTTTTTAAGAATTCTTTAAAAATGTTTGTTATGTCTGGAAAGAATTAAAAGCAGAAGTGGACCTAGTAATGTTAGGTATTTACACATGCACTAGGACATGGACATAACTTGATAGTAACAGATTTTTATTTTAACATAGAATTAAATATATACTTTGGGAATGTTTTTCATTGATCTATTAGTGATGAGTTTCTTTAATGAAAGAAAAACAATTTAATCTCACTGGTGGGTTATAACACGATGGTGGGGTGGGATAAGAACATTAGAAGAATCAGTGGAAGCCACTATTTGAAAAGTTTTACCCAATAAATAAATAAAATAAATTTAGTAGTGGAGAGACTGGATTAAGAAGAGAGGTTTTGTTAATTTCTGTGAGGAGTTATGGAATTGCACTAGACAAATACATTATACTCATTTTGTAGGTCTGCATAATATTTTGTCAATTAACCATTATTTTTGATTTGTGATATACCATTACAAACCAGTAAAGGGCAGCACTAACCAACTGTTTTAAGTAACAAAAAATACTAATTGTTTTCAAGTTTTAAATAACATGTACCTCTATGGTTTGACTGGATTTACAATTAATTTAGTGTCTTTCCATTTTAGTACTGAATAAAGATTACAGAAGACTCTTAAAATTGATAAAAACAGAAAAACTAAGGCTACAAATGAGCAGTTTAGTTATAATGAACTTTTGTTAAGGGCATTTCAGTTACTGAGGGGTGAAGCTCTCTTATTACAACAGAGTGGTCACTTTAATTGCTTTATTAGATTATGCCATAAAATCTACATAGCAAAATTGTACAATGGCTTAGATAGGACAGTAACTCAATCTCAAACATCTGAATACTAAATGTGTTAGAAATGTTGCTGGTAATCTTTGTTTGCAAGTAAACTGGTAAATTAGATTAGTGTAATTGTCTTTGAGTCTAAGTTCAAATAGCTTTTCTTTTTTGAAATAACGACTTGTACGAACTAGACATTGCATATATTGTAGAATACACACATGCACTCTCGAACATGAATTACGTTGTAAAGAATTGTCATCAGTCCTTGCATATTTTATTCATGTTTGTAAATGATTAAATGAATTGGTGTGAACTTTTAAAATGCTATTTTCTTTATCCTGGTGTTTGAGAAGGAATAATGAATTAAATATACAGACTTGTGATAAGATCTCTTTTGGGAGACAAAAAGTGGCTCTTCTTCCATGTAAATTTTATAAATTCTTTTAACACAGGAATTTATGAAAAGAGGCCCTTGGTTCTAACACAAGGAGGGCTGTTTTGTTTTGTTTGTAATTTTAGGTTCTTCATGATTAGCTGCACCTATTTAATTGTAAAAATAATAAATATGCACCATTCTAAAAATAAACATATTTGAAAGATTTGTCTTGAGTGTAAAATGTAGAGATATAAAAGTCCTATTAGAGCCTTAAGTGCATACATGGGATAGTCCCCATATAAAAGACACATCAGATATTAGATTGATACTGTATTACACTTGGCAGAAAAAAAGGCCAAGAAGTGATCAAGTCTATGGCTACTATCTACTTTCAAACTGCTTTCAGTAATATTACACTGTAGCAGTTTCTTTTACAACCAACAATATTTTATTCTATTGCTGGAAAAAAACATTATTAGAGCTGAAGAACAAAACGTTGTTGTGGTTCAGTTCATATATATTAAGCACTCACACACTTTCATTCTTACTTTCTCTTTTCATGTTGTCCTTTGTAGCTTTAGGAAACCCAACCATTCTGAGGTAGAACCACAGAGTCAGCATTGTCCCCAAATATGGAGAGTAAAAGATACAGCACCTCAGAACCCCACAGCCAGTTCTGACTCAAATAATTTCTACCGAGCCTTTGGATGGCACGCCACAGATTAGCATTTTAGACACATGATAAAAATGAGTGTAAAGCCCAACCACAAGTCAAGCCATTGCCTATTAATCCAAAAGGTTCTACTTTAACCTCAGAAATTCTGGCATATAACAGATTTGAGTAATTATTATATGTCTGTTGTGAACACAAGGAATGCAACATTCACTGCATACCCACTCTCCCACTGAAGTCAATAGAAACTTTTGCTACTTGGTGAATAAAAGCTTATTTTTTTTCTTACTTTTATGTCTAAAACATTTACATTAAGTGAGTTCACATCATGCAGTAAAATTGTACTTACAACTTTTTGAAGCAATAATTCTCAACTGATTTGCCCAATTTAGTATTTTCAGTGGTATTTCTGTAGCAGTTTTTTCTGATTCTTTTATTGGCAGTTCCTTCTAGGAAGACCTAAGACCAGATCGTAGCCCCTGAATCTGCAGCTAAGGTGACCCTCCACAAACAGATTTGCCACTGGCCAGGTAAGTAAAGGGCACCTGGATTTCCAGGAGGAAATTGTAGATCCAGGGAGCAGAGGTCAGAGGGAAATGCATTAACCCATCAGAGTCCCTGGAAAATCCATATTAAAGTTGTATACCCTTAACGTGAGGCTGTAGGGGCAGCTGCCAGTGGAGTATGCCTGGCAGTATGGATCTAATGGAGTTGCATTCCTCAGTCTTGGAGTATGAGCAGAGTCCCAAAAAGTGGCTCAGGCACATGAACTCTACACCAATCCCTGGTTTCCAGCAGCCATGGGGTTTGGTGTGGGTGGGAGGGAGGGAAGGAAGATCCACAAGGTCTGTGGGCAGGCCCCTCCTCCCCTTAATTTATATGGGAAGCCAACCCCCCACCCCAGAAGAATACTATGGAACAAGCTGAGAGGAATGGTGCTGATTTGGGTTTTCCCAGGGGAATGGTTGAACTGGCCCTTTATTATTTTTTTCCTTTTTGTTAATAGATAGGGCCATGCATTTACTAGCCAAAAACATCAGGATTTCTAGCTTGCTTTAGTTTGTAAATTCAATATAAGACCGCTGGGAATAAAAGTCATTAAAAAAGAAGCTAAGATGATGTTGTAATAAAAATACTTAATGAGTTGTGTATAATCTGTCAATAGTGGAGCAATAAATGGATGAATGGACACCTGGAATGACACTGACAGAAGTTAGATTTTCTCAGACAGAAATGGCAAAGAAGTGCAACCAGCAGACTGCCTCATTACAGTATTCACTCATTTGAATGATGCTAGAAATTTTCAGATCACAGTATAAAACAAATTCTTTCCTAAATGGCTCATGTGAAACTTTCCTCTCAAGTCTGCAGGCATCTTGTCTATACAGAATACCAGCAAAATTAACAGAAATCTGCCGTGCAGAATGGAGAAGAGGAGAAGTTTGCTTTAAAGGGTGAAATGTATCCCTCTCCATATAAAGCCATATAAAAAGGGAAATTTAATGAGGATTAAAATGGGGAAGCATCAACTCCCCAAAAGCATGGATAAACTATGGGATTTCAATCCAGCCTCACATTGGGTTCTGTTCCAGCCTAGGAGTTTCCCCTACATAACCCCTCCACAGGAATCCTTGACCACTGTCTTAGTGTAAGTGTGATCACCCTCGTAAGAGGGTATAGATGGCTTGGAAGGACCTGCATATTGTTTCTTTGCCAGTCTCTCTCACCTAATGCGAGAGTACACCGCTACCTCGATATGACACAAATCTGGATATAACGCGGTAAAGCAGTGCTCCGGGGGGGGGCGGTGGAGGGGCGCTGTGCATTCCAGTGGACCAAAGCAAGTTCAATATAATGCGGTTTCACCTATAACGCGGTAAGACTTTTTTGGCTCCCGAGGACAGCGTTATATCGAGGTAGAGGTGTACTACATAATTTTAATGGTGTGAAGGGCCTTCAGTGATGGTGTCAATTCCATGCTAGTGCCACAGTCAGTTAGAGATTGCAAAGTGCTGAATTTTGAATGTGAACCATGGTAAACGCTGCTCTTGCAACAAATCATTTGAATTTAATCATGTGTTCAAACTTCATTTACATTCCAAGCTACAGTTTAGTTCTTAACTCATATTCGATCATCGGGGGGGGGAGGGGGAAGGCGATGATAGTGGTTCTTTGGAAGGTTTAAAAGAAGATCCTATAGAATTTCCTCAAGACTTCTCGTATTAAATTAAAATGGCAACATTTTCTGACTGACTGATGGACAGATTATGGTACGTGAAGGGAATATTTTCAGATTCCCAAGCCAGAGAGACCATGTCAAAAATTCTAGAAAGAGTAAACCAACACAGACAATAAATGGAACTGAACTGAAGGTCCAGATTGGTATTTAAGTTTCATATTTATACTCTCTCACAGGAAAGATATTAATAGATGCAGAGATCTATTATTATGTTACACCATTATTATTTATTTCTATTACATTAACAGTGTGGTACATTACCTAAATACACAGCTGAAAAGGCAATTTGAACTCCCATTACCCAAGGGAACTTTGTTTTCTAAGGGCTTGGTTTCACTTCCACTGACCATGAGTGTTGGATTAGGTCCCAAGAGACAACAATTTAAAATTGCTACCTTCTTTGCTAGGACTCTGACAGACTAGAAAATGGAGCTCTCAGGACTCTTTGTTGTTTCAAAGATCTACAACTCTCAAGTGCTTTCAAGAGTAGTTTCTGTGATTGAGGAATTACTTTGCCAAGCCTGAGTTCTTTGCTTACCTGCCACAATGTCCTCACAAGGGTTAAACTTGAAGCTCAAATTGCCCACAGCTCTGAGAAAGTGTGTGTAAGCAATCAGGAGGCTTCATAGGCCTCAAATACTGATTTCAGGGTCTAGGATGGCTGAGCCCTAGAGTGTGCCATGTAAACCCAGAACTAGAAATGTGACTCAGTTCCATCTAGGCATAATTGGCATGGAAGCATATGGGGCCCAGTGAATGGGTCCACCTGCAGCAGACCACTGATTGTACAGTGGAATATTGGGCCAGGTTATAACAAAGGTGTCATTAACTGTAGAGGTTTATGGGTTAGCCATAAATAATAAAAGAGAAAAGGGAAAGGACCTGTAGAAGAGAAATGACTGATCATAATTTAATTTTACTTAGAATGGTGCATCATACATAAACTTTTAAAGAGAGAGGTTTTGAAACAGGAATTTTGGAAAATAAGAGAAAGAACTAAATGCCAAGGGCAGGGCTACATCCAGCATTCATTGCAGTCAATGCCAAAACTACCAATAATTTAAATACATGCAGACCCCGTATTTGTCTCTTTTGAAAATCCAGAGACTCAACTTCCACATTTCAATGGATCTACTATCACATTTTATTTGATATTTGAAGCTTTGTTTGCAAATCTGGGGCCAGATCTTCACCTGGTGTGAACTCCATTGACATTAATGCCATTTACACCAAGTGAGAATATGGCCTTTACTTTCCATATCTCCCTTATTACAAAAATGGTCAGTTCATACCAGATTCCACACAAGTGTTTGTAGTAATTTTTTAGTGTTGATCATGTGCATCTTTCTAGTTGTCCCGTCCATAATGATGGTCTTAGTCATTTCCTTCTCCTCCCCGCTAAAACAACAATAGTGATTAAATTATGTGAGGAACAAACAGGTGCTCGCTGAAACTGCAGAGCCCAAAGAGCTTAGCCAAGATATGTGGAAACATTAACTAAAATATTGTTCCCCATTTTTCATAGTCTGTGCCTTATTATTCAAACCACAAATTGCATCCAAAACAGTAATACCATGTGGTTGACATATATATTACAACATTCTACGCATTATTTATACAGCACCATAAATATATTTTTTTTATTAAACATTCGTATCTATTTAGCACCACGGATGTGAATGATGCTTTACACACAAGACACTATGGGAAATAACAGGTTAGTGGGCGTAGGAGGAGAGGAGAGGGGGGAGAAAATAGAGGGCAGGAGAAGAGAATAACCAAAATAGGCTTATGGGATTGTTTGTGTGGCACAGTATATATCATAGCCATGATCCTGAAAGCACTTATGTTTGTGGGTAACTTATTACAGTAAATAATTAATGTTAGTGGTTTTTGTAATCATATTTAAATGTAATTGAATGTACAAGATACTTAAAATCAGACCTTTGGCAATGGGAATTGCAGCTTTTTGAGTCAGGTCATATCACAAGTCAACATCTGAGGTTCCTTTTACTTCTGAGAAACTTGACCCAAATACTATGAAATGGCTGCCTACCCATCTCCCATTTTGTATAAGAAATTCTCATTGAAGCTCTGGGATCTGAAACAGTTAAAAGAAAACTGGCCCCATTTTGCTCAGCCCAGCAGTCTGAGAGTTCAAAAGATAAGCATTTCTCAGCATGAATAACCTGAAATGTGTTTTAAAATAAAGTCATTAAAAACATTGTTTCCCAATACATTTCACAGCTTATTCGTGCTGAGCAGTGCAGAAATTGTGAGAAAATGCAAGTAAGTGTCATTTCGTCACTGGACCATCTTAGAAATTGTGATTAGTCTCTGGTAATGTATAACAAACAATATGTAGCTGAAACTGCATGATCTAAGCATATATATGACCAGAAAGTGTTATCTCATATGGTAATTATGATTGTTAATATCCAAAACAATAGTGCCAGAATGAATACCTGCACAGTATGATGACAGGTTTCAAAGTAGCAGCCGTGTTAGTCTGTATCCGCAAAAAGAACAGGAGTACTTGTGGCACCTTAGAGACTAACAAATTTATTTCAGCATAAGCTTTCGTGGGCTACAGCTCACTTCTTCAGATGTATCTGAAGTGAGCTGTAGTCTTCAGATGTATCTGCAGAAGTGAGCTGAACCCCCCAAAACTTATGCTGAAATAAATTTGTTAGTCTCTAAGGTGCCACAAGTACTCCTGTTCTTTTTGCACAGTATAAGCCATTTCTATTTTGTATTCTCATGTACAAAAGGTCTTGAACTTAATATTATAGGGGGATCAAGATGTCTCTAACTGATGAAGATAATAAGTAAGATCTTTGGGGCAAGGACTGTCTGTGTTGTGTGTTTATACAGTGCTATACAACTGGGTCCCCATTGTGCTATAACAATACAAATAGTCATAATTTATGCAATACTGGAACCATGTTTTGATTTATGGATCCCAAATCTGAAGTCATAATCCATCTGATATCCCTATCTGTAGGATTTTGTAGGCCAGATTCTCCTCTCCCACCTGAAGTGGAGAGCATGAGAAAGATCCACACAGTGGATCGGAAAGGACAACTTTCCCTCATATTTGTGAATTAGTCAACAGAGGTATAAAACTACACATAGCAGGATAGTTCTTTAGTAGTTCCATGACAGAAGGGACTTGGCCCAGTACAGGGGGAACCTCAGGTGGTACAGAACCACCATAGCAAATCCTATGCCATCATCCTCCTCCCCTCCCAGATTTTGGAAGAGGGAGTATGGTCAGGAAAAGGGCAGCATACATGGTGACCCTGTACCCTGGTGATCCCTGGTCAGCAGAATGGCTTTTGTGGTGGTTACTCTAATTTTCATTGAGTACTGGGCTAACAGATGACTTCAGGATGTTGGGGGTGCGCATTTGTGACTCTAAGCTACTGCGGCACCTCCCACTAAGCTGTGCCAAGTACACCTCAGACATCTCTCCAGAGCCAAACCTCTATGTCCTATTATCAGTCACCTGAGCCAGCTAATCTCCATTATTTATTAATTACTTTTCTGAAACCACTCTGATTATTAAATCACTACTGCAGTTAGCACCCATTATTTTTTATAAACCCATTGCAGGCTCCCGTGCATGATAAATAAATTGTATTAACTCCAGCTCATATGAAATATTTATAAATATTATGAAAAGGGCTCACTCTCTGAGCATAGTTATTAGACATTTTAGATTATGGAGGATTGCAAATGGTCAATTACATAAAATTATGAGAATACAGACAAAACTAAAGCTCATGTTTTCACTAGGAGACACACACAACTTAGATTCCAACTGGGTTCAAGAAGAGTGACATATTTTATGTTTCTTAATTATCTTTATTTCCCAATTGTATTGTTGTTATAAAGGTTCAGTTACTATATGCCAATGAGAGAATAATAAAATGTAGAGATACTCCTTTTTCAGATGAAAGTTTCACACTCTCTTACATTGTCAGAATATAAACTCACAAAGGACAGATGATTTCAGGATTTACTTTGTTCTACTCATAGCCACGTAAGAATCTGGGCAAAATACATTTATTAAATACAAAAACAAGACAGGGCCAAAATGCATCCCTTTTATCTTACTTCTCAATCCAGGTTCTTATATTGTGCCCATCACCATCACATCTGAGCACTTTGGAGGCAACAGGGCAACACCAGGGATGGATTTGGTCCAATATGATTAAACGTTTCTAATGGGGGAGATTTTCAAAGGCAAGAAGGGATGATAGCTGCCAAACTCCCATTGAATGTGATTAACAAACACCAAATGAAGCCAGTAATACTGAAGAGGCTACTGCTTCATTGTTAGCTCATTGTGTTATAGAGTGAAGGGAGACATAACAGAA
This sequence comes from Trachemys scripta elegans, assembly GCF_013100865.1. Classification (NCBI taxonomy): domain Eukaryota; kingdom Metazoa; phylum Chordata; order Testudines; family Emydidae; genus Trachemys; species Trachemys scripta. The sequence continues at coordinate 67,838,778 of NC_048305.1, forward strand.
TGACACAAAAGACAGATGGGTGTGTGTGTCAGAGGTCTGACTCACCCCTGCAGTGCCTCCTGCTGGTTGTCCAGAGAATTAGCTCAATCCAGCCCGGAGCGCCCTTTGCAGGCCGGTGATCCGCCTTGTCCTCCTACTGGCTCCCGTGTCCCTCCCAAGACCCCATTGCCCCTTGCTCTGGGTGCTGCCTCCTGGCAGTACCCGCACACACTGGGTCTCTCCTCCCAGGGAACTCTCACCCACTAACCCCACCTCAGTATCAGGCTACTGCCAGTCATTGTCTAGCCCCACGCCTGGGGCAGACTGCAGTATCAGCCTACTCATCACTGGCAAGGAGGGTTTGGACCTACTGCCTTGGCCTACACCTGGGTTGCCCTCTGCAACCCCCAGTACCTCTTGGCCTAATACTAGGCCACAGCCTAGGGCTTTCCAGGCTGGAGCTCCCCAGCCCTGCTCCACTCAGGTACCCTGTCTTAGTTCCCTGCAACCAGACCCTTCTCTCTCTACATTGAGATTGATTATTTTATTTTATTTTATTTTTGTGTGTGTGTGCAAGCTCCTGGCTCCCGGCCTCTTTATATAGGCCAGCTGGGCTCAGATTGGGGCGTTGCCCAGGTGCAGCTACTTCCCCAATCAGCCCAGTAGCTGCTTCCCTGCCCCAGCCTTCTCCCAGGGTTGTTCCAAACCCCTCAGGGCAGGAGCGGGTAACTACCCCACTACAGGGGGTATTTTCAAAAGTGCTCATCCACTGGGCTAAAGCTTGCCCTCACTGAAATCAATGGAAGTTTTACTTTGACATCAATGGGAGTAGAATTGGGCCAATGCTGGGTGTTTTTAAAATCCCACCACTCAGATGTACAAGCTCATTGGTGTTGGCATCAGTGAATAAAAGCTCCACACCTGGTTACAGTTTAAAGTTCTTCTCTAAAGCTCATTCAAATTGAGGACAATCTCTTCATCAACTTCAATGAGCTCTGAATCAGCCGTTCTCTGAATGGCTGCAACTTCATTAATTTTTTTATATTTTAAATGCCTGTTCCACTTACCATTCTACTGTGGTTACTTTCTTGAACAATGCCATAACAGGCTATAGGCAGAGATCTCAGACAGCCTCACATAACAGAATCTGGTTCTGAACTGAAGTCCTCCAACTGAACTTTTGCTCCTATGAAGAGCTGCGCACTACCCCAGGCTGGCTTTAATCTGGGCTTGATTGCAAAGACCCCACTGTCCCTACTCTTACTGAATGACATATTCCACATCCCACTGATTTCAGCTATAGATGGATAAACATTGGAAAAATTTTCTGAATATTATATTCAACAATTGCAAAATGTGTTAAATTACCTTAGACGCGACAATCGATCCCCGAATCGGCGCTCTAACTCCACCAGCGGAGGTGGTAGTAAGCGCCGCCGACAAAAAGCGGCAGAAGTCGATTTTGCCGCCGTCCTCACAACGGGGTAAGTCGGCTGTAATACGTCGAATTCAGCTACGCTATTCACGTAGCTGAATTTGCGTATCTTAAATCGACTCCCCGCTGTAGTGTAGATGTACCCCTAGGAATATACCTTGAGCAGCTCTTCCCCTAATTCTGTACTTGGATTGGAGATGAATATTTAGCTTTGGCAACACCAGGAATCATTAGTAGAGAGGTCTGCTGCCCAATAAAGTTGTGGCAAGTAACCATTTGTCAAATGGAATAGAAATTCTACGAAGAAAGCCTAGGAAACTGGCCACTTTCAATTTCACCCAAGTAAGACCAAGTAAGGAATGGCTTTGTGATCATGTACAGTATTTAATATATATCACTACAATGTAAACTGTGTGTTGTATATAACATATTCTACTCCAGATATGCATGCATAGGTTCCACAAATATATGTTACTGCTAAGTGTTAAAGCTTTATACTTATGAACATGGGTATAGTTTAGGGTGGGCAGGCATGGGGGGGCATTGCCCCCCCAAATTGCAAACCTTGGGCAGATGAGGAATTTGCCTCCCCTCTCTTCCCCCCCTTTCGCGTGGCCAGAGATGCCCCCTCAAATACAGAAGACAAACTACGCCTATGCTTATGTATTGAGACGAGAAAATAACTTAAACAACAAAAAGTTTGGGCCAAGTCCTCAGCTGGTGTAAGCCAGCATAGCTCCATCAATTTACAACAGCTGAGGATCTGATCCCTTTATATTCAAAAGACAAACACATGGGAGTACTTTGTAAACACTAAGGACACCACATTTTGTTCTCAAAAGTTGTCCCTAGGTTGATGAAAAGCAGCAAGTGTCTGAATCCTGTTTTTGGTGTGGCTTCAGGTTAAAAAACCAGAACTTGTGTAGGTAATAGAGCTTTTGACTGCAAGCATTTGAGGCAGCATTTAGCCTTTTCATGTGTAGAGCATGACTGTACTTTTTCATGTATTTTAATTTTATATTCAGTGATTCTGCAATACAGCAAGTAAGGGCCCAATCCAATGCCCATTGCAGTCAACAGCAATCTTTCCAGTGAGTCTTTCACTTGACTTAAATAGACACAGTATGAGGCCATAAGTGATTTTAGCGACCCAGTTTTTCTCTACAGAGTGCTAGGTAAATCCAAACCTTACAAAAAGCTTTTTAATTTTTATATGACTGATTCCTTTCAGCTTCAACGCAACTTCTTCAGAATCCAAAATTTCTTAGGACAAATCCTATCCTTTTTCATCCCCAACTGCGCAGACAGACCTAAGTGCAATGGAATCAATGCAGTTCCACTGTAACTGGGGCGCAACATTCAGAGAGACTATTCAGGGAGACTCCATCCTTTGCATGCTACTGAACACAGATCTGCAGGTGGTCCCTGCTCTCCATGTGTGTTTGGGAGATGGGGTGAGAGATGAGAAGGGCAATTGTTTAAAATGCTGTAAAGCTACTATAGCCAGCAGTGCAATACATTTGCTTGAATTTTTTTATTCTACATTTTAACAAAAATCTAGAGAGAGAGAGCGTTCATTTTCCAGAGGTTATCTGTGAAAATTGCTACAGACTTTGCAAATTTAGGATCCATACTTTCCTTAGACTGTATATGCATCATAATTTACACATGTATTTTTTCTCTCCTCCTCCTCCCCGCGCCCAAGAATGCCTGTTGTAAAAGTGGACTGACAGTTTTTAGAAATTCATGCCTGGATAAGGCCTGTCAATAACTATTTGTCAATGTATCTTACCGGCCAGTTGTTTTTAGCATTTGTAGTTCCTGTAAATATGTTGTGATAACGTTGGTTTAAAATAGCTATGGTTCCAATCAGTTCACATTAGCACTAAACAAGTGGACAGCTCATACTAAGAAGGAAATGCTTATACTAAAACTCAGAAACACCATATGCACCAATTCTGGAAATGGACAATCTTGATAAGAGGTTCACCTTTCTGTTCTGTAGGGAAGTCTTTTTAAGAAAGCATAATATGCACAAAATAAGCCTGTTTAAGCAAAACCCCTTCAATTCAAAACTTTCTCCTATTCAAATCTAGGTTATACCCCCAGTTAGAAAATTTATATATTAGTTAAATGTTTGTACAGCACCTTGAAACGGTAAAGTGCCAAGTAATATTACATCTCTCAATCATATACAGTATCCTGTTATCCAAATAAGTTTGATGTCCCCAAAATATTTTGGATAAATGCAGTTGTACATATCTCCTACTGAGAACAGAGTTCACTGGTTGAAAACCAAGCCTAATACAAATGCAGACTTCCCCTGAGAGTATACAATTCAGAAAAATGACAGCACAAAGAAGAAGAATTTACAGTATAAAACAATTAATTTTCTAAATATTTGGAAACATGAAACAATATTTCAGTAAACATTAAGAGGATTTTCACTTCTACCATTCTAATCATGTTGCTATGTTGATTACAGAGGCATCTGGAAATGTTATTACTGCAGCACATTAATTTTACTATAGTTCAAGGCCTGATGTATCAGAATCCTACAGACATTTTGTGACAAACCTGTCAGGTTGAGCAAGATTTTTTTCCTGTAATATTAATACTCTGTATTAATATGGTGTGTTTCAACCAAAGTGCTTCACAAACTATTTCCACACAATACTTCCACTCTGGAAGTGGCAGTAGTAACAGTGAACTCTACATTTTGTGACACTAGAGAAGACAGAATTTTGGCCAGGAATACCACGGTAAAAAAGAAGAAGTTACTCACTTTGTGCAGTAATGATGGTTCTTTGAGATGAGTGTCCCTGTAGGTGCTCCACTCTGAGTGTTGGTGCGTCCCTGAGCTGGAGATTTTTCGCAGCAGTATTCGGTTGGGGGAAGGGCGGGTACCCGAGCTGTCTCGTGCAGCCGTTGGCATCTCCTGTAGCGTGCGCACCCCCGACTGTCCCCTCTGTGTCTTCCCCACCGCAGAGCTTGGCTGTGTGAACTCTGAAGTAGAGGGGAGGAGGGTGGGTCCCTGGAGCACCCACAGGGACACACATCTCGAAGAACCATTGTTACTGCACACGGTGAGTAACTTCTTCAAGTGGTGTCCCTGTGGGTGCTCCACTCTAGGTGCTTGTAGAGCAGTGCCCCACCAGGGGTGGCAGGGGTTCGGAGTTATGTATAAGTGTGTGATGAGAGCACTCTGGAAGCCAATGATAGAATCTGAGATAAGGCTTTGGGTGATAGCGTAATGCTTTGCAAAAGTGTGCTCTGATGTCCAGGTTGCAGCTCTGCAAATGTCTATTAAGGGGACATTGTTCAAGAATGCGATTGATGTCGCCATGGCCTGTGTTAAGTGGGATCTGATGTCCACAGCAGGTTCTTTGTTATGTAGGTGGTAGCAAGTTTGAATACAGAAAGAGACCCATTTGGAAAGTCTCTGGGTTGATATTGTAGAGCCTTTGGAGTGCTCTGCTGTAGAGATGAACAGTCTTGGTTACTTGCGAAATGGTTTAGTTCTGTCCAAGTAGAAGGCTACAGCCCATCTGACATCTAGCATGTGTAACGTTGCTTCTTGAGAGTCCTTATGTGGCTTGGGATAGAAGGCAGGTAACTGTATGGTTTGGTTAACATGAAAATGTGTAGCCACTTTCTAGTGGTGAGGTGATGGCTATTTAGTAATACCTGTTTTACTTTCTCTGAACAGTTCAATTCTCCATGTTGGAACCGCACAGGAGCCACGCTTTGAGATGGAGCTTCGCTGGGTCTGGATGGAGTGTCAGGTCCTTGTTCTGGGACAGGAGGTCCGTCCATAAGGGCAGCAGTTGTGGGGCACAGACTGCTAGACGTGAGAGGTACGGAAACCAAGTCTGTCTGGGCCATGTGGGGACAATGAGAATGATGTATGCTCTGTCAAGAAGCACTTTCAAACTTTGACTTCAAGTTGCTGCAGTATATGCATTTCTGGGAGATATGAGTTTCTCCCAGACAGCGGATGCAGGATACATGGCCATCAGAGACCGGCATTGGTTCACGGCAGGAGTCACACTTTTTAAACCCCATTGAGCCCGGCATGACTTCAGTTAAGCCTCCCCCCCTGCAATAGATGAGGATGGGAGTTAATTGAAGTGGTAAACCATAGAGCTATTCCTAAACGGAGAACTAAGTAAAGAAAAAAGTTTTTTTGTTTTTGTTGAAGAAATACATCTAAGAGGAACTAACAAAACTATGTAACTATGTATAGACTAATAAGAAATTCCTATGTAACTTGTAACTCCCCCCCTTCCACACGAAACTATCAAGGAGAGCACTGCCGTGGAGCTCCGTCTGCAGCCGAGGACGGTTGAAAAGGAACTGAGGGGACGGTCGGGGGTGTGCACTACAGGAGACGCCAACGGCTGCATGAGATGACTCCTGTGTGTGTCCTTCCCCTGACCGAGTACTGCTGTGAAAAATCTCCGATCTCCAGTGCAGGGACGCACCGACACCTAGAGTGGAGCATCCACAGGGACACCACCCAAAGAAGAAGCCATATTCTTAAGAGAAATGCTAGGAAACCTCTAATGTCCATGTAGTGCAGACAGCACTTTGATTTTTGAGAAATCATTCACAAACTGCCTCCCACATGGTAAACTACGTGGTACTTGAGTTATTTACCTTGGAAGATGAAGGGCAGAACCAAACCTGTTAGAATTTGAACCTAGAATAATTCCAGGGAAGTCTCGATAACCAAGCCTAAGGGATGCAATAAAATATGCTATGTGAATAGTCCTAAAACCTCCCTACTTTTACATGTGTGATTTTCCTCTATGTACAACATACACATCTGAGAATTGGCAATGGTTTCGATTTATTTAGCAACAGTGTAACACTGTTTTGCTATCATATTTGCTATCAGATTTGCTACTTTCAAGATCAGCCATTCTCCACTTAGCTCCTGCATTGTTTGCTATTCTGCCTGAGGTATATAATTTTACATATACGACATGCAATTTCATCTCTCATCTGGACTAGATTCCCAGTGCTGATCTAATGTTTCATGGTGGTTCCCCATGTTCCCAGCCTAGCACTTAAGATAATTACCAAACACTGAGATGTTTGTGGTGTGTGATTTTCTTCTTGAGAATTATCAAGACTCCTAAAAACTGAGAAGAGAGACTACTGTGTTTGAGGCATTAGCACAAAGGAGGGAAGGAAGCAGGTGTCTGGAGTGCTTCCTGACCCTGGGGACTAACTATGAAAGATGTTGTCATCGCTAGTATCTGAAGAATCTGTTTTGCTTGATGGGTAAGTGATGGAATGACAACATGGATCATTTCCTTTCTTCTTCAAAAAATATTGAGATTTTCCCCCCACAGGATACTGTGCCAAATTCTGCTCTGATTTACATCTACACAATCCCAAGGAGGTCTGTAGGATTGCACCATTGTAACTGTGAGCAGAATTTGATCCACTAGGTTTTCTCTTGCTAAATTAAATGTATAATTATACAAAAATAGTTGCTGATACAATATTTCATCACATCACCGTCTGGCGCGGCCTTTTTTTAAAAGAAGCACTACAGTACATATTGTATTGGTAACACACTTATCAACCAGCACAAGGGTTTCCAGAGCAATTGCTTTTATTGAAATCTACAGTAAATAGTAGATTAAAATCCTCAATAAATGTTGCTATATAGCTACCCATAGCACAGAGGGGAGTGCTATGGGAAAGCAGCCAATTCTACACCAGCTTTAATTTCCTATTCTAGTTTTCCAGTGGATGTACAGATTATCTGGCCTTGGGAACAGAAATACAAAGTAGGAGTTTTCACACAGGGAAAACGCTTTCAGAAACACTCCTTTCTGATAGGAGTTTGGCCTGTGTATGAAGTGTTAAATAGGGTACTTAATAAATACCAGAACTGCTACTTTGTTAACTTAAGGTGAAGTTCACCCCCTGGCAGAAGTCATGCATAAGACTCAAGTTATTGATGAGGAGGTGGGTTCCATTCCATTCTGTCTAGATTCTTACGTCCCCACCCATCACCTACCTGTAAACAGGCTGTCAGGAAGGGAATATGGAGGATAGGCACTGGGAAGGGATGCTGGATCCATGCATATGTGGATTCAGTGGTCGGGAGCCACCAAACTGAGGGCAGTGGCCACTCGTATAGTGCACAGGCTGTAGTGATCAAGTACACTGCAGCTCTGAAGCCCGATCCTGAGTTGTTGGGGCTTTGGTTTCTAGATTTCCTAACTTCTGCATAGCCCTGCAATGTCACTTTGATTTGGATGTGTGTACAGGGAAAAGGAATAAAAATGGGTTCTAAGGGTTATGGAGATAAAGTAAATTCTGTATTTATATTTTACATCATAGAGATAATCTCTAACACATTAAGAAGAAATTATTTCATATTATTTTGTGTAAAATCTAGATATTAATTTATTTACAATAATTTAAACTTTTGACAAATTTAGTCATTGGAGCATCCCAACAAAATATTTTAAAGGGGAACTCTGTACTTAAAATTGAGTCATTTAAAAAAAATAATAACGTAAACACTTTCAAATACTATTCATCCTCTTAAGTCCCCCTGACAATTTCTGGGGATGTTCCAACCACATTTTTAAATGTTTTTCTTTCAACAAAGTTGTATGAAAGCAAGCTTGTATGCCCTCCAACAAGAGACACTGATCATAATGGAACCAATTATGTACACCGTGCTGTCAAATGCACAAAGTAAACTGAAAATGTAGGGGAAAATGTACATTTATATTAATCTTAGATGAATGGCTGACCAAAACAAACCCTGACATACTGTATATTTTGAATTGTAAGCTTACAGGGATCTATTAAATGAGGAGATTTAAAAGGGTACCGCCAGTGCAAGCTCAAAATATAGTTATTCAGGGAAAGAATTTTTACAAAACTTAATATTTAGACAGAGGGGTTTCATGAATTTTTAAACAATAATTTTTTAAATATTAAATTCCTCAACCATATTTGCAGCCCAAATACTGCAGCACCGCACTAGTATATAAATACCAGGATCTTAAATGGACTATAAATAAAAATAAAACTAAGTTCTCTATTTTCATTGTCCAAGCTGAAGGCCTTATCCTACAAGCTAATGAGCAGAGCCATTTCCTTACATCTGTGCAGAATCACACTAAAGTCAATGGGACTTCAGGCAGGTGCAGGGGTCCACCTACTTAGATCGGATTGCAAGATTGCTGCCTACTGTCCCTACTGATGGGTACTCAGCATCTTCCATTGCTTTAAAGTGAGCGAAGGGCTCGCTAAGACGATGTAAGCAGTAAACAAAAGTGCTAATGGGTAATGAGTAAAATAGATTTTTAAAACATTCTTTCAGGGTTAGTAAACTAAGTTGTTGTTTGTAACACAGCTAAAACAATTTGTTCTCTCTCCTGCTGGTGTGATTTTTAACCTGACACTGTGACAGATTCACCAATGTGGGCTGCTATAGGGGCACAGAATCAGAGGGGCTCAGGTTGGTCCTGGACATGCTGATAAATTGGAGAGGGTTCAGAGAAGAGCCAGGAGAATGATTCAAGAACTAGAAACCCTGCCTTACAGCATTAGACTCAAGAAGCTCAATCCAGTTAGCTTAACTGGAAAAGGTTAAGGGGTGACTTGATTACATTCTGTGGGAACTGTGGCAGGGCAGACTTGCTCCTACCTACTTTCTAACCCCTTAGACCTTTGGGTAAAACAGCTTGTGTGGTTTATTTACAGTGTTCTTTTCCACCACCTGTACAGACTATGCTGCCTCATACCAAGACTAACATGGTGCTCTCAGCTCCTGCGGCAAGGAAGGGAGAGAGATCTCATGCCTCTGATGCTACAAATAAACCAGTCAGCCTGTGCCCTCCCATTCCTCTCTCACCACAACCCCCCACTCACTCTCACCTTCCCCTTTTTCACTTCCTTTCTGTGCCTTTTGTACCTTCTGGGCTAATGAGTTAATTATCTTTTTTAACTGTCTCCATCCCATCCCAATCTATCAAGTGGGCAGAATTTCCATAGTCAGGTATGCTCCAGGGCAACTAATTGGAGTTCCAGTGATCAGAGTGTTGGTTCAGCTGCTGTTGCCCAGCCCTCTGTCAGAGGAACAAATATGTGATAATGGGCTCTTCGATCTAGCAGAGAAATGTATAACACAATCCGATGGCTGGAAGCTAAAGAGAGACAAATTCAGACTGGAACTAGGTGTAAATTTTTCACAGTGAGAGTAATTAACCAAAGAGAGACTGCAGAGCTAGAATTGATATGCAAACTAGACACAATCAACTCCGGTTTGAATAAGGACTGGGAATGGCTGAGCCATTACAAACGTTGACTCTATCTCCCCTTGTAAGTACTCTCACACTTCTTATCACACTGTCTGTACTCGGCTAGCTTGATTATCACTTCAAAAGTTTTTTTCTCTTAATTAATTGGCCTCTCAGAGTTGGTAAGACAACTCCCACCTGTTTATGCTCTCTGTATGTGTGTATATATATCTCCTCATTATATGTTCCATTCTATATGCATCCGAAGAAGTGGGCTGTAGTCCACGAAAGCTTATGCTCTAATAAATTTGTTAGTCTCTAAGGTGCCACAAGTACTCCTGTTCTTCTTTTAACCAGGGGAACAACTTACCAAGGGTCAGGATGTATTCTTCAATACTGGCAATTTTAAAATCAAGATTGGATGTTTTTCTAAAAGATCTGCTCTAGGAATAACCTATGACTTGGATTATGCAAGAAGTCAGACTAGATGATCACAATGGTCCCTTCTGGTCTTGGAATCTATGAATCTTGCCCCTGGGGTTTGACCCATGCCTGCCATATCTCTTGCTCCATCTTTGCCTCTCCCTAGTATGCCCCCTTAATTGAAGGCTCCTGTGGAAACCTTTCAAGTGTTCCACGCCTGCTATACATCTGATGGGCACACTTGGGTTATTCTGGTTCTGTCTGGGGAGGGGGGTAATCTGCACTAGAGACTTGACAGACTTATTCTCCATGCCTGATATCCACCATTTTGAATGTAAAGGTAGGATGCATAGTAGTTATCAGTGCATATGCTCCACATGATCCAAGTCCAGATCCTGAAAAAGATGCTGTTTATGCCATGTTAGGGGACTTTGTATTAGTGCAACACCTTGACTTCTTATTGACATTTTAGGAGATCTGAACATGAGAATTGGCCATGATAGAACTCGATTTGAGCTGGTATTGGAACTACACAGCTTAACAGAAGAGAGAACAGATAGTAGTTGGCATCTATTAGAATTTGCTTCCACACACAGACTATTTTTAATGGGTATGTGTTTTCAGCACAAGAACTGCCGTAAGAATATGTTTCAATATTCATCTGGTGACAATGCAACCTTAGATCATATTCTAGTTTGGAAACACTTGATTAAACTCATATTGGATATATGTGTATTTAGGAGTGCTGATCTTGCTCCAGAATCTGGTCATTGGCTCCTAATAGCAACAATGATGTTCCATTTGATAAAGTTCCACAGATGGGTTCTATTGCATCAAAACGCTTTAGCATTGATAAGCTTCATAATGAAGCAATCACTAAATAGTTACACGATAGTGATTTCCAACAAATATTCTATATTGGATGACTGGATGTCTGTCACAGAGGAAGAGCAGACTTTATTTTGGGGGGTAAGGAGAATGAAAAAGCAACATTGGATTACAGATAACACCATCAAATTGTGGGAGAGAAAAAATGACTGTGCAGTATGGAGGCACTGGAAGATCAGAGTTGAGAAGTGAAGAGGGGAGGAAATGGGCTATAGAACAAAAGAAATGTCTTGAACGAGTCAGGAGGGCCTGTCACTATGAACATAATCAATGGTGGAATAGTATGGCACAGTGCATTGAGGAAGCCTCTGAAAGACATGACCAGAAATGTACATTTGAGACTTTGAATGTACTAACTGGATGTCCAGTCTCATGGTTTTCACCAGTTAAGGACTAAAATGGAAAATACTTGCAGGATATTGATACACAACTTATGTAAAATATAAGCTACAACTTAATTAAAAAATGAACCCTGCAGAAAACAAGCTGGTGACATTAGAGGAAGTGATGCTTGCAGTCGCACATAGTTATGAAATAATAAAGCACCTGATCTTGACAGTATTTCATCAGAACTGTTAAAGAGTGGAGATCTGGAGTTAGTTCACTGGCTTCATAGAGTTGTCTTAAAAGTTTGGGAAATTGTTCAAATGCCATAAGACTGAAAAACGAGCTACATCATTCCCCCCTCCTCTGCCCCCCCAAAAAAGGAGAGAAATCAGCTTGCTTAAATTACAGGAGAATAATGCTATTGTTAACCCCAAAAAAGGAGAAACAACCAGTGTTTCTGTACAGGTGGTAAGCCATAAAGTGTCCAGTGTATCTTAAAATATATAGTAAATTGTTCATTATTATAATGGCAATTTTACATGACTAGCAAGAGCACTGAAGTGTACAGAGTGTGAGGCACAGTATAAAATATGGGCAGATAAGTTTCATATTTTCTTTTTTAAATGATGTGTGTATGGTGGGATTAAACTGAGGCAGAACTAGGCACTGTGACTAGTGGTTAGAGCACTGGACTAGGAATCAGGAGACCTATATTCTATTCCCAGTCTGCCACTGACCTTCTGGGTGACCTTTAGCAAGTCACTTATAGACTCATAGACTTTAAGGTCAGAAGGGACCATTATGATCATCTAGTCTGACCTCCCGCATGATGCAGGCCACAAAGCCGTCCCAACCCCTTTCCCTTGACTCTGCTGTTGAAGTCCCCAAGTCCTGTGGTTTAGAGACTTCAAGTAGCAGAGAATCCTCCAGCTAGCGATCCCTGCCCCATGCTGCGGCGGAAGGCGAAAAACCTCCAGAGCCTCTGCCAATCTACCCTGGAGGAAAATTCCTTCCCGACCCCAAAATATGGCGATCAGTAGAACCCCGAGCAGGTAGGCAAGATTCTCCAGCCAGACCCTCATTGGCCATTGATACTATTTACCAGCGATGGCACGCTGTTGATTTGACTAAAATCATGTTATCCTATTAAACCATTCCCTCCATAAACTTATCTAGCTTAATCTTAAAGCCAGACAGGTCCTTCGCCCCCACCGTTTCCCTCGGAAGGCTGTTCCAATATTTCACCCCTCTGACGGTTAGAAACCTTCGTCTAATTTCAAGCCTAAACTTCCCCACTGCCAGTTTATATCCATTCGTTCTCGTGTCCACATTAGTACTGAGCTGAAATAATTCCTCTCCCTCCCTGGTATTTATTCCTCTGATATATTTAAAGAGAGCAATCATATCCCCCCTCAGCCTTCTTTTGGTTAGGCTAAACAACCCGAGCTCCTCGAGTCTCCTTTCATACGACAGGTTTTCCATTCCTCTGATCATCCTAGTGGTCCTTCTCTGTACCCGTTCCAGTTTGAGTTCATCTTTTTTAAACATGGGAGACCAGAGCTGCACACAGTACTCCAAATGAGGTCTCACCAGTGCCTTGTACAACGGAAGCAGCACCTCCTTATCCCTACTAGATATACCTCGCCTAATGCATCCCAAGACCGCATTGGCTTTTTTCACTGCCACGTCACATTGTCGACTCATAGTCATCCTGCGGTCTACCAGGACTCCGAGGTCTTTCTCCTCCTCCGTTACTTCCAACCAATGCGTCCCCAGCTTGGAACTAAAATTCTTGTTAGTCATCCCTAAATGCATCACCTTACACTTTTCACTATTAAATTTCATCCTATTCCTGTTACTCCAATTTACAAGGTCATTCAAGTCTCCCTGCAGAATATCCCGATCCTCCTCCGAATTGGCAATACCTCCCAACTTTGTGTCATCCACAGACTTTATCAGCCCATTCCTACAATTGGTTCCGAGGTCAGTAATAAATAGATTAAATAAAATTAGACCCAAAACCGAACCTTGAGGAACTCCACTGGTGACCTCCCTCCAACCTGACAGTTCACCTTTCAGTATGACCCGCTGCAGTCTCCCCATTAACCAGTTCCTTATCCACCTCTGGATTTTCATACCGATCCCCATTTTTTCCAATTTAACCAATAATTGCTCGTGCGGTACCGTATCAAACGCTTTACTGAAATCGAGGTATATTAGGTCCACTGCATTTCCCTTATCTAATAAGTCTGTTACTTTCTTCACTTCTTCTGTTTCTCAGTTTGCCCATCTGTAAAATGAGGATAATGATACTAACCTTCTTTGCAACGTACTTTGAGAGCTATGAATGATAAGACCTAATAATAACATAATGATACTTATTATTAGGGCTGTCAAGCGATTAAAAAAAATAATCGTGATTAATCTAGCTGTTAAACAATAATAGGAAACCATTTATTTAAATATTTTGGATGTTTTCTACATTTTCAAATATATTGATTTAAATTACAACACAGAATACAAAGTGTACAGTGCTCACTTTATATTATTTTTATTATGAATATTTACACTGTAAAAAACAAAAGAAATAGTATTTTTCAATTCACCTACTACAAGTACAGTAGTGCAATCTCTTTATCATGAAAGTTGAACTTAGAAATATAGAATTATGTAAAAAAATCCCTTCATTCAAAAACAAAACAATGTAAAACTTTAGAGCCTACAAGTCCAATCAGTCCTACTACTTCTTCAGCCAATTGCTCAGACAAACAAGTTTGGTTACATTTGCAGAAGATAATGCTGACTGCTTCTTGTTTACAATGTCACCTGAAAGTGAGAACGGATGTTTGCATGGCACTGTTGTAGCCGGTGTCACAAGATACTTACATGCCAGATGTGCTAAAGATTCATATGTCCCTTGATGCTTCCACCACCATTCCAGAGAACATGCATCCATGCTGATGATGGGTTCTGCTCAATAACGATCCAAAACAGTGCGGACCGAGGCATGTTCATTTTCATCATCTGAGTCAGATGCCACCAGCAGAAGGTTGATTTTCTTTTTTGGTGGTTTGCTTTCTGTAGTTTCCACATCAGAGTGTTGCTCTTTTAAGACTTCTGAAAGCATGCTCTACACCTCGTCCCTCTCAGATTTTGGAAGACACTTCAGATTCTTAAATCTTGGGTCGAGTGCTATAGCTATCTTTAGAAATTTCACATTGGTATCTTCTTTGCATTTTGTCAAATATGCAGTGGAAGTATTCTTAAAATGAACAACATGTGCTGGGTCATCATCCAAGACTGCTATAACATGAAATATATGGCAGAATGCAGGTAAAATAGCAGGAGACGGACAATTTTCCCCCAAGGAGTTCAGTCACAAATTTAATTAACGCATTATTTTTTTAACAAGTGTCATCAGCATTGAAGCAAGTCCTCTGGAATGATGGCCAAAGCATGAAGAGGTATATGAAACTTTAGCGCATCTGGCACGTAAATATCTTGTGATGCCCAGCTACAACAGTGCCATGCGAATGCCTGTTCTCACTTTCAGGTGACATTATAATTAAGAAGTGGACAGCATTATTTCCCGTAAATGTAAACAAACTTGTTTCTCGTAGCGATTAGCTGAACAAGAAGTAGGACTGAGCGGACTTGTAGGCTCTAAAGTTTTACATTGTTTTGTTTTTGAGTGCAGTTTTGTAACAAAAAAATCTACATTTGTAAGTTGCATTTTCACGATAAAGAGATTGCATTATGGTACTTGTATGAGGTGAATTGAAAAATACTATTTCTTTTGTTTATCATTTTTACAGTGCAAATATTTGTAATAAAAATAATATAAAGTGAGCACTGTGCACTTTCTATTGTGTTGTAATTGAAATTGATATATTTGAAACTGTAGAAAAACATCCAAAAATATTTAATAAATTTCAATTGGTATTCTATTGTTTAACAGTGCGATTAATCATGATTAATTTTTTTCAGTTAATCACATGAGTTAACTGTGAGTAATCAACAGCCCTAATTATTATTATGTTGGGCTTGATTCTGTGCCACCTCTACATACAAAACTCTCAATGACTTTAAAAAGATTGAAGTCAATTAAAAGAGAGTTTCATAGGAGCAGGGCTTACAAGATCTCAGGCTGATAGTTGGTAAGAATCCTTTTCCATACTAAAAACTCAGTCCTGCAATGAGCTCCACCTGAATACAGTGAGTCCATCCATACCAGGGATTGGCAACCTTTGGCACACGGCTCGCCAGGGTAAGCCCCATGGCGGGCTGGGCTGGTTTGTTTACCTGCCGCATCCGCAGGTTTGGATGATTGCGGCTCCCGCTGACCGCAGTTCGCTGCTCCAGGCCAATGGGGACTGCGTGGGTTGAGGGATGTGCTGGCCGCTGCTTCCCACAGCCCCCATTGGCCTGGAGCGGCGAACCATGGCCAGTGGGAGACGTGATCAGCTGAACCTGCGGATGCGGCAGGTAAACAAACCAGCCCGGCTCACCGGGGGCTTACCTTGGCGAGCCGCGTACCAAAGGTTGCCGATCCCTGACCTAGACAGTTCATTGCAGGACTGGGACCTAAATAATTCTTTAAAGTATGCTACACATAAAGAAATAGGTTGTGGCATTCATGCAGAGGATATAAGGATGATAAATTATAATGGTTAATACTTTCAATATTTATATCTGCCTACGTAACATGGTTTATTACTTTTTCATGCAACTTTTAAGAAACTGCTAATGCATAATTTTACACTTAGACCCTTTTGATGTGATGACAGGGTCTCAAGACTGGGGTTGGTGACATAAGCTAAAAGGATATGAATATTCAGTATATGCAAATATTCATTAACGACTCCTTGTGAGCCTGTAACGCCTCTGGATATTAACTGTAGTTCATTGTGCATGAGGATTGCATATGTGGGCCCCATAAGATGTAGCTGGTATTTGCATGCTGCCAGCAATACCCCTCCCATGGACACAGATCATACACCAAAGTGATAAAAGTGCTTTACTGAAATGCTTATGCACAGTACACAGTAAACCCTCTAGTCCGGTGGCCTTCATTTTAGTACGGTGTCAACTCTGCCTTTTTCCATTGCCAAGCTACATTTTTCTCTTCATATTTTACTTGCTGATTCCTTTTCTACAATGCAACTAAAATCTAGTACATTTACAGAGTATTGAGGTGCACTATCAAATACACAGAGTTAACTGTTTTACTCTGCATCCTTTATTTTATAGGGACTGATCCTGAGTTCTTAATGCACTTGAAATTCTTGCTGAAGTCAAAAAACTGTCAGGGAGTATCAGGTAAGTGATACTCTGTCCACTGGACCACTCTTCCTGAATTCTGTGTATTGACCAGATTGTGTCGCCCCTTACAGCCTGGGAAGTGAAACAGTAAATTATGAACCCAAACTTGCAAAAGAATAACTTGAGCATGTTATAGTACAAGGATTCCTTGTGCACCTGAAACTCCCACTGACTCCCTGACAGCTTTTTGACCTCAGTTTGAATCCCTAGGATGCACTCCTTGGCTCTGCCACTTTGTGACTGCATCAATCACATGAACATCTCGGTGTGTCCGTTTCCCCTTCTGCACAATGAGGACAATAATGCTTACCAAGTTCTGCAAAATGCTTTGAGTTTTACTAATGAAAAGCTCTATGTAAGTGCTAAATACTATTATTAATATATAAAGAAAGAGAGAGAATTTTTCCTTCCTTTTGTTGCTTTTTCTCCCCTCAAACCAGGACCTTCACATTATTTTAATATTTTATTGTCCTTATTTAAGAAACAGATATAATTATCTTCACCCATTTAAGGGACATAGTTCTACAGACTTCAGAGGAACAGATGTGACTATCAGATCATGTAAGCATTGATTTGTTATTTAAACTCCCTCTGCTTACTCTGTATTCTGAGTTAACAGGTGGAGATTTAATACTTTCTTACTGACAGAACCACCTTTTATCCTGCTCCTACAAGGACAGATTGATCTATTTTTTAAGTTAATAAATATGCCATTGACCCTGTCTGCTAGGATACTTTGGGAATATCTTAACGCCTCCCTATGTTGTATTATTTACTATGCAGCTATGCAAAAGAGAAATTCAGCCAATGTACTGTTAATTAATAACTTTAAAATGCAAATTGAAATTGGTTGCTGTTAGACAGCTGACCCATCACTCGAACTTGACTGAAGTTATACAATGTAATACAACATACAAAAAGCTTCCGAACAGACTGAATTTGTATATTTGTTTAGGAAAGAAATGGAGGTGAATGGTTGGTGTGGTTAGCTGGACACCCACCTACAATGCCAGCTCTTTTCAAAGAATGGAAGGGAAATTAACTCAGACGTCCTTTTGATTAACCAGCTTTTTAAAGACTAACATAAGCTCTTTAGTCTTTGGAAGAAAATGCTTCCAAGGAGGATAGAGAGTTCTTTTTAATAGAGGTAATCTTCTAATAAATTACTCCTGACCAAGGGGACACCTGGAAGGGCAAGGTAATCCCAGAGTAAAGTTGATTTAACTTCCTCATTATCCTCAGCAAGGCTCTGGGTTTGCAGCTTTGAGTCAGTTTCATGTGATGTTTTTAAAAGGTTTCAAGATGGCTTAACTCCCATCATGTTAAATATGTTTTGGGAAGTGCTGAGGCTTTCTATCCCTAGCGAATAGGCACTAAACAGAATGTTCATGTACACTAGGTAGCTGGTGACATTTGCTTTTTGACAAGTTTATGACAAGACACAGACACACACACAAAAATCAATCCCCTCCTGCCCCCTGGGAACAGTTTTACTGCATTGCCAATGAGCAAAACCAAATGGGTTCCCCCTTCCCCTCGCCCCATCCAGTGACATGTGTAGTAAGTATGTGATCTCAGTTAATTTCCTAATGGGCATGATTCCTCATCAAGTCATAGTTGGCAGCCTTTGCTCTCCCTTTGCTGACAGCCTGAGGGAAACAAACAAGGACAATAAGCAACCAAAAGGAAATATCCTCTCACTGCATCCTCAGGTTTGGGTTGAAAACATTGACAGGGTCAAGCAGGGAAGCTTGCATTGTTGCTGCCCCTACTCTTTCATTCTGTGGATAAAAAGAGTTTCAGTCTTCAAGGCTCTCAAACCAGCACCAATTGCACTCGGATGCAGAAATAAAACCTTAAAAAGCAGTTTTTAACCAGGAGACCCTGATTTGCATCACAAAGTTGGGGGGAAGAGGGAGAAAATGTCCATTCAGTTTGTTATATTTCCTGGCCTTGTGAATTTCACACATATGGTCAGTGGCACTGACTGTAACAGTGTGATAATCTTTGGTAGGGAAGGAAGACAGGCTGAGTGCCACTACACTTAATGCAGAATAAGCAAAATTCATGTATTTTTTTGTGTTCCTGCCTACACTTCACTTGCACTAATAAGAGTGACAGCTGAGAATTAGTTCACTAATGACTTGCTAAATTTCACGTGTCAGTGACTGGGAAGGGTATAACTTTTCAACTCTGTTTCCTGCACCCTCTCCATGTGGCAATTTTGTTACAGGTCAGAAAAACTGTTGGAAGCAGATGCAACAGTGGTCTTTGGCCTCTGCAGGATGATGCTACTGTATCTGCCTTTCTAATTTTCTTCCACAGTTATGTTTCCATCTGTAGTCTGTTTCCTCAGCCTCGGCAAGTGAACCCTCCTTTACATCAATATGTGGTCATGTTGTGAGATAATGAAGATTAAAAAGCTGAACACCTGGATTTCAGCCTTCTAAGCGTACTATGGCTCACCCTGATTAGTTGTTGTTTTGGGTGCTACTAATGTTTCTGGCCTTCACCCAAATTCTTTGATTTATTTTTCCTGATGTGCTACATGACGTAATGAATGATAATACATGCCTGCGAGGTTCCCATAGTCCCTTCACCAATCTTCTTTTTCTTCTTAAAAAAAAAAAGAAAAAGAAAAGCTTCCTTTATTTTAATATGTTTTTAGATTGTGACGGGGCAAGGCCAGATGACTATAGGGAAGTAGTGAGAAACCGGTATGTTAGCCCCAGGCTAAAGAAATCCCTGTTACCATGGTAACCAAATGGTAGTTGCTGCAGGTTAATCAAGACACCTGAGGCCAATTAAGATCTTTCCAGAGGCAGAGAGGACAGTATGTTGATTGGGACACCTGAAGCCAATCAGGGGCTGGCTGAAACTAGTTAAAAGCCTCCCAGTTAGTCAGGTGGGTGCGCATGTTAGGAGCTGTAGGAGAAAACTGTGCTATTGGAAAGGCTGAGGAGTACACACCATATCAGGCACAAGAAATGAAGTAAGTCCTGAGGTAAGGGTGAAGTGGAGCTTGAAGTGTGGGGGTGGGAGCGGGGGCTGCAGTGGGGAAGTAGCCCAGGGAATTGTACACATCCTGTCTCTAAAAAGTCTGCTTCCATAGCTGATACTATTAGGGTCACTGAGCTGGAGCCTGGAGTAGAGGGTGGGCCCGGGCTCCCCCCTTTGTCTCCCTGATTAATCACTGAGACTGGGAAACAACAGAGACTGTGCAAGGGAGGATAACTTTTCCTCACCTCCCTTGCTGGCTTATGATGAAAATAGCTCAGTAACCTGTGACCCTTGCCTGTAGAGAGAGAAAAGCTACATGGAGGGTTACAGTGAGCCTCTGAGGCTAGCGAAATCTGCCACGAAATGTGGGATCCACGGAGACAAGGACCGAGCTTTGTCACAACTGGTGTTAGGGGTGGGATAATCATTCACAGCATGGCAGAAGAAAGAGGGTTTTTTTTGTTTTGTGTTTTTTTTGTTTGTTTTAAAAAGTGCACTGGGGTTTTGGATTTTTGTTTTGTTTGTTTGTTTGCTTTGTACCACAATGGAGGAGGTGGTAAGAGCTCTGGTACAAGCCACGGCAGCCCAGCAGGAGGCCACCTGGGTTCAGGCAATGTCGCAACAGGAGTCTGTGTCTACAGCAGGAAACCAATCAATTACTGATGGGCCAGGCGACCTCTTATGAGAGGTAGTGGGCCAGCTGAAGATCCTCACCACCCAGGCCTGGGGGTCCAGGGCCACTGGTTGTCTGCCAAAGATGATGTCGGAAGATGACATAGAGGCATAGCTCCTCTCATTCGAGAGGACTACTCAGCGGGAAGTGTGGCCCCAGGAGCAGTGAGCCAGCATTCTCACCCCCTTTTTGTGTGGAGAGGCCCAGAAAGCCTACTTTGACATGCCTGCCACGGATGCCACTGACTATACCTGGCTGAAGGCAGAAATCCTAGCACGATCAGGAGTGATGGCAGTGGTACAGGCCCAGAGGTTCAATGAGTGGAAATACCAGGGGAACAAACCCCCAAGGTCCCAGCTATTCAACCTCAGACACCTCGCGTGGAAGTGGTTTCAGCCCGACATGTGCAGTCCAGAGAAGATTTTGGAGACCCTAGTCATGGATCATTTCATGCGAGGACTGCCCCCAGATCTCCGCAAATGGGTAGGCCAAAACGATCCGTCCACCTATGATGAGATGATCATGCTGGTAGAAAGATGCATGACAGCCAGGGAATTGACCCGACTACCCAAGGAAGGCCCCTTTCAAAGAAAGCACCCGACCCCAACCCTGGAAGGTTGGGCAGCCAAATCCCTGGGGAGTCCTAGGTGGAAGAAGGGGAGGGGGGCGAAAACCAGCAGGGACCCCAGAAGGAAGGGATTGGCCTGAGTCGGGGGGAAACCCTGGGATGAACCCCCCTCGCCCACATGATAGGGGAATGATTAGAAGCAATTATAGATGTTATGCATGTGGGGAGTGGAGACACATAGCAGCACAGTGTCCCACTGTGGAACCTATGCAATGTAACTTGGGGGATTGCATATCTACCTTGAGGGCATCCCTTATCCACCTTGAGGGCATCCCATTAGCCCCGCATAACTACACCAGGACGGTGAAGATAAATGGAGCAGAGACTACAGCGCTTGTGGACTCTGGGAGTGCTATCACCCTTATATCGGGTAAGCTGGTAAAAAGTAGCCAGCTGCTACAAGCCAAACATGTAGCAGTGATGTGCATGCATGGGGCCATGAGCCATTACCCCACCATCCCAGTGGAGATAGAGGTTCAGGGGAACCCCATTGAGCTGACAGTGGGTATAGTTCCTAAACTCTCATATCCTGTAGTCATTGGGAGGGACTATCCGGGGTTTGATAATTTACTCCCCCTGGAGAGGCTGGAGGGAGGTGGGGACTCGTCACTGGGGGAATGTCAACCCCCAATGCTCACTGAGATTTCTCAGGATCTGTTCTCAGCCCCCCAAAAGACCCGGAAGACAAAAAAGAGGAAGCCTGTGAAAGCTTTGGGAACCCAGATCCTGACCCAGGGCCAGAAGACTGCCCTAGTAGGCAGATGGACACGAGCAGCTATCACAGAAACTACCACCCCGGAAGGTGAGCCGGAGGCTGGTCCCAGCCATGATGGCAGCGAGCCGTTGGAAGAAGCAGAAGCCAGCCCCTAGGATCTCAGGCAGGTTAGTCCCAAGAGAGAGACTTTTGGGCAGGACCAGGTGGAGGACCCTAGATATGATAATAGCAGGAAGAGGTGGATGAGATAGATGGGATACCCATGGACGGGAAGGTCTGAGGTCCAGGACCTTACTTTATAGTGAAGAAAGATCTCCTGTACCGTATGGTGCAAATGCAGGAGCAAGAGATGCATCAACTTCTGATGCCACAGAAACATCAAAAAGCCATATTGAGCCTCGCCCACAGGCACCTATTTGGAGGACACCTAGTGGTAGAGAAAACCCAGGCACAGATCCTGCAGAGCCTCTTCTAGCCAGGAATACACGAAGTTGTCCGGCGATACTGCACCTCTTGTCCAGAGTGTCAGCTACATAGTCCTCGCCCACACTTGCGGTCCCCTTTGATACCTCTTCCAATAATAGAGGTACCATTTAAACGCATAGCCATGGATCTGATTGGGCCCCTAGAGAAGACAGCTTGGGGCCACCAACATGTGCTGGTTTTACTAGACTATGCAACCTGGAAGCTGTCCTGCAATGCAACACGGCTTCCAAGACAATAGCTAAGGAGCTAGTACAGATCTTTGCCCGAGTTGGGCTACCCAAGGAGATATTGACTGATCAACGGACAACTTTTGTGTCCAAGCTGATGAAAGATCTCGGTTCATTGCTCCATGTACAAGCCCTGTGGACCTCTGTATACCACCCGCAAACAGATGGCCTTGTGGAAAGGTTCAATAAGACCCTCAAGGCCATGATGAGGAATGTGGTGAGCCAGGATGGGAAAGATTGGGATACAGTATTGCCTTACCTCATGTTCGCCATCCGGGAGTTCCGCAAGCCTCCACGGGTTTCTCTCCGTTCGAAATACTATAAGGGCACCACCCCTGGCGCATATTTGATATAGCCAGAGAAGAGTCATCAAATCCTGGAAGGAACATAGTCGAGCATGTACTGCAGATGAGGGCTCGAATAGCCCAAGTTACGTCCATTGTATGGGAACACTTGGAGAGAGCACAGGAGACCCAACGAATCCCTTATAATCATCAAGCAAAGCTTCGACGGTTCCAACCAGGGGATCGGGTGATGGTATTGGTGCCCCCAGCAGAAAGTAAACTGTTGGCCCAGTGGCAGGGACCCTACGAAGTGATCGAAGCTGTGGGAGAGGTGAACTATAAGGTGCGGCAGCCAGGCCACAGGAAACCGGAGCAATTTACCACATCAATCTTCTAATACTTTGGCACGATTGAGAGGCATGCTTAGTCACCCAGGAGACCCTACCCCAGGAGGATAACTTACATGAGCAAGTGAGGATATCACCCAACTTGATGCCGATCCTAAAGATCGAGGCAGCCGACATAATTAATTGCAACTGAGATGTGTTCTCTACAAAACCAGGGCAGACGACTGAGACCTATCACCATATCCACACGATCCCTGGAGCCAAGGTAACATTGAGACCCTACCGTATCCCAGCAGCCAAAAGAGAAGAAATCAAGGCCAAAGTAAAGAAAATGTTAGAATTAGGGGGTAATGAATAATCTTACAGTCAGTGATCTAGTCTAATCATTTTAGTGCCTAAACCTGATGGTACCATGAGATTCTCTAATGACTTTCGCTGACTGAATGAAGTATCCCAATTCGATGCATACCCCATATCACGAATCTTGTTGATCGACTGGGTAGTGCCAGATTCTTGACTACACTGGATCGGACAAAAGGGTATTCCACTGACTAAAGAAAAGACAGCGTTCTCCACCCACGACGGGCTATTCCCGTACACTGTCCTCCCTTTCGAGTTACATGGGGCCCCGGCCCCATTCCAGCGCCTCATGGATAAACTGCTGCGGCCGCATACTAGTTATGCAGCTGTGTACCTAGATGATGTCGTCATCCATACGCCAGACTGGGGAACCCAGGTGGAGAAGTTTGAGGCAGTACTGCACACCTTAAGGCGGGCTGGCCTCACCGCTAATCCCGCTAAATGCACCATAGGGCTAGCAGAGGCTAGGTACCTGAGAGATATTGTAGGAAGGGGCATAGTGAAACCCCAAACGAATAAGCTAGAGGCGATTCAAAGCTGACCCCGGCCGACCCGAAAGAAGCAGGTCCGTGCATTCCTAGGCATGGTAGGCTATTACAGATGTTTTATTCCCCACTTCGCCACTAGGGCAAATCCCCTAACGGACCCGGTGAAGGCCTGAGGTCCAGACATGGTGAAGTGGACCAACGCATCAGAGGGGGCATTCATAGCCCTTTGGACGGCCCTCTGTAATGACCCCATACTCATAGCACCAGACTTTAACAAGGAATCTATTTTACAAACAGATGCTTCCGAGGTGGGGTTGGGAGCGGTTCTGTAACAAATGGTTGGAGAAGAACACCACCCGATCCTCTACCTAAGCAGAAAGTTGCTCCCAAGAGAACAGAAGTACGCAGTAGTCAAGAGAGAATGCCTTGCTGTCAAATGGGCTACGGAGACATTGCGTTATTACCTCGTAGGCAGGCGATTTACTCTTGTGACCGACCATGCACCGCTCCAGTGGATGCAGCAGAATAAGGAAAAGAATGCAAGGGTCACCAGGTGGTTCTTATCCCTCAACTGTTCCAGTTCCACATACGGCACAGGGCTGGATTCCACCATGGCAACACTGATGGTCTGTCATGAGCACACTGCCTGGTGTCCCAAGTTGCCCAACTCTGGTGTTGAGCAGAGTGGGGGGATATGTGCCGGGGCAAGGCCAGATGGCTATAGGGAAGTAGTGAGAAACAGGTATGTTAGCCGCAGGCTAAACAAATCCCTGTTATCATGGTAACAAAATAGCAGTTGCTGCATATTAATCAAGTATCAGAGGGGTAGCCGTGTTAGTCTGAACCTGCAAAAAGCAACAGAGGGTCCTGTGGCACCTTTAAGACTAACAGAAGTATTGGGAGCATAAGCTTTCGTGGGTAAGAACCTCACTTCTTCAGATGCAAGTGACTTGCATCTGAAGAAGTGAGGTTCTGACCCACGAAAGCTTATGCTCCCAGTACTTCTGTTAGTCTCAAAGGTGCCACAGGACCCTCTGTTGCTTTTTACAGATTCAGACTAACACGGCTACCCCTCTGATACATGATGGTCCCTTCCAACCCTGATAGTCTATGATTCTATGATAGAAGGGCCCACATGCAGGCCACTTGCTACGCTATCAAGAAAAGTTCTTCCTTACACCCAGATTAGTCTATGCAC